>NW_007039956.1:8317-9838 GCF_000164805.1 Carlito syrichta | reverse complement strand
CGGTCACTGCACTCCCAGTCTGGGCGACAGAGTGAGACTCCAACTCAAAAAAAAAAAAAAAAAAAGCCATTCTGTATTAGGGTTGCTCTTAGGATTCTTGGAAAGCATTTGCAGCTTGCTCAGAAAAATACTTTATAAACATTTACTCCATGGTTGCAGACACCTCTGTGTGCAGTTCGACTTTCTTTCTCATACCTGGTGTGCCTGTTGTCTCGCCTGCCTAAGTCTCTGAGCAGGAGCTGGGTCCACATGCTGAACCGGGGTACCGGGCCTTGCTCTGAAAATGTTTCAGAATGTTTCTAGTAGTTAAATACTGTTGTAAGACCTAAACTGTAGGCAACAATTTTGCTTTTTCAGAAAGACATATTCTGCTACAGTGGGTTGGTGATATTCCCAGGAAATTCTCAAAGAAGAGCCTTGGGTAGTACTGTTGTTTCCAGCAGTGTTCTCCAAGCTTTTGTGATCATTCAACTTTGAAAAATATTAACCCATATTTCCAGTAATTAAATGTATTTGTTAAATACATCTGTTTTATTGCACTAATATGTGACTAATTTGTGCATTTACAGCATACATATATGCTTGTGTATTTTTCAAATGTAAATTATGTATGTTTTGTTATGTGTGTTCAAACAAATTTGCAAAGGATGGAGTAAAGTAAACATAAATAGACATTCTAGGCGTTTCCTCTGGCATCTGTTACACTGCACTCTGGTTTGCAGTATTAATGAGCTAAGCAATGTCTTTCTCTTCTCGTAGACAATCACTTTAAATGCATACCGTATTGGCGGGAAAAGTCACTACATATTCCTAAAGGAAGACCGTTACCTGACTTCGTGGCATTCTTAGTGAGGCCCTTGGTGTTGCTGGGTGGAACTCAGTCGCCTCCTTTTATTTTCCAGGGAAGTCACCCGGTCTCTGAAAGATTTTTCTTCTAGCAAGAGAATGAATACTGGAGAGAAGGTAAGCCCATGTCAATGCCCAAATGCCCTGTAAACCAATCCCTGCTTTCTTTCCAAGAGCAGGGAAGATGCCCCCTAGGTTTAAGACTAGTGAGTGAGCAAGGTCTTGCTCTTCTCTTTATTTTGTATCATTTTCTCTTAGTTTTATATTTAAGACTCAGATCAGGAGCCCCCATCTTCTGATATTTATAGAGAGCTGTTTTTTGTTACTCTGAAAATTAATGTTTACTGTTGTGGATCATGATTCATTTTAAGCCAGAACTGTAAGACCTTTTTTTAGCTTATGATGCAATTAGGTTTTTTTGTTGTTGTTTTTGTTTTTTTGAGTCGAGTCAGATCTCACTCTGTCACCCAGGCTGCAGTGCAGTGGCATGATCATGGCTTACTGCAGCCTCAATCTCCTGGGCTCAGGTGATCCACCTCAGCCTCCTGAGTAGCTAGGACTGCAGGTAGGTGCCACCGTCCCCAGCTAATATTTTACTTTTTGTGGAGGCAAGTCTTTTTTTTTTTTGAGTTGGAGTCTCACTCAGTCACCCAGACTAGAGTGCAGTGGCCGCTT
>NW_007039956.1:0-8262 GCF_000164805.1 Carlito syrichta | reverse complement strand
CCACTCACCTCAGCCTCCCAAAGGCGTAGGATTACAGGCTGAGCCACCGAGCCCGGCTGGAGGCAAGTCTTAGTATGTTGCCTAGGCTGGTCTCAAACTCCTAGGCTCAAGCCATCCTCTCACCTCAACTTCCCAGAGTGCTGGGAATATGGGCATGAACTACCACGCCCAGCCTAGAACGAGAATTTATAACCTGCCTTACCCTAAGCCTCTCCTACCTGAGTGTTTACCAGAATGCAGCTCTGGTTGGGCTACTTCCTTGCTTAAAACCACGTAGTGGCTTCCAGTTCACTAAGAGTAACACCCCCCACACGTACACACACACACACACACACAAGAATAACACCCCCTGCACGTACACACACACACACACAATAACAACACCCCCTGCACGTACACACACACACACACGCACACACACACACACACACACACACACACACACACACACACACACACACACACACACACGAGCCTTCCCTGGCCTCATCTCTCCTCCCTCCCTGCCCCACCTCCTTGATTCAGTTGTGCCAGATTCTCTTGCTGGGGCCTTGCCGGCCTCTTGGCTTGGGCATTGTTTCCTCAGGGGAACCTCCCCTGGTCCCTTCCCTAAACTACTTGGGTGCCTCAGCCGCGTGCACCCCACTGCCTGGGAAATCCCCTCCAAGAGCCCTGGTCTCCTCCATTACTTCACCTTATGTGTCTGGCTCCTCTGTTAGATGTTAAGCTCCATGAGGCAGACGCTCCTTTTTTCTTTTGTCCTTATATTTCCAGCATCTAATAGAGGTTCATTCAGTTTCTGTTGATAAATGAACGGGATTAGACGGGTCACGCAGTTAGAAAGCACACAGACCCACCTGCCTGTCGGGGTGTAGATGCCAGCCTTCTCTCTCCTGCCTGCCCACAGCCCAACAGTCCTTCTGCTGGGAGGACATGAGTCTTGATGCCAGGGCTGCCAGAGCCCTGGATGCAGAAAGCCAGTGCATGGAAGGGAAATGGTTTTTGTTTTCTCAGCAAGAATTATGCTCTCAACAACTTTCTAGTCCAGTAAGCATAGAATAAACCATAACTGCTTGACTTCAGAGTTCGGTTTGCAACCTGGAAGATAATCATGGTATTTGGTGCACACTTTGTCTCTTTTTTTTGAGCCGAGGTCTCACTCTGTCACCCAGGCTAGAGTGTAGTAGCACCATCATGTCTCACTGTAGTCTGGACCTCCCGGGCTCAGGCAATCCTTCCACCTCAGCCTCCCAAGTAACTAGGTTTACAGGTGTGCACTACCATGCCCAGCTAATTTTTGGAATTTTTTTTTTTTGTAGAGACAAGGTCTTACTATATTGCCTAGACAAGTCTTGAACTCCTGGGCTCAAACGATCCTCCCACCTCAGCCTCCCAAAGTGCTGGGATTACAAGCGTGAGCCACTGCACCTAGCCTGGAACACACATTTTTTTGGAGCCAGAGGCCTGGAAATCTGAACACATGTGATCTTGTGTTTCACAGATACGTTTTGAGAGCTCTAGAACATGCACTGGAGAAGTCTAGTGGGGTGGCCATCCTGTCCAGTGCCCTCCAGCCTGTCGATGCCCGCCTGCAAAGCCCCAGGAGATTAGGGCCGTTGGAGCAACACCATGTGCTTCCCTTTCTCTTACAGACGACCATGCGGGACCTGTCCCAGATGCTGAAGAAGATGCCACAGTACCAGAAAGAGCTTAGCAAGGTATGGTGGCCTCAAGTAATCCATTCGAATCGTGAGTGTCAACAGCTGCAGAAAGCCTTCGCCAAGCCCTGCTGTCTCATTCACAGATTTCTTGTTATCTTCAAGTACTAGAAACAAAATGAAAGGCTGGGATGGGCAGCTGAGTTCCTGTCACTTTCTTTTCTTCCCTTCATCTTTCCTTTCCTTTATCCTTCCTGTTCCCTGCTGTTGGCAGGAGGCCTCAGCTCTTCGTCACAGGCTCTCCAGGGCTGCTTGAGTCTGCTCGTGACAGGCCACCGGCTCCCCAGAGTGTGCTGAGAGGGAGCTAGGGGAAGGCTCAGTGCCTTTTCTGTCCCAGCCGTAGGCGCTACTCATCGCTGACTCGGCTGGTCGGAGCTGGCTGTGAGTCCAGCCCACACTCGAGAGGTGCAGCAAGCACCTCTCTCAAGGGAAGGTTTCTCCGTCCTCTGAACTCTGGTTTTAGAGTGTGACCTGTCCCCCTCTCCTGGCCCATGACGTGCTCTACTTTGTGGTGTTTGTGTACGTGCTTGTACACACTGTATCTTCTGTGTGAGGCTAGAGACTCCTCAGTGCCTAGCTGTGCTTTGTCCATGGTGGGTGTGCAGTAGATACTGCACACCTCGGTGGTTCATTCTGTGGTCACAAGCTTTCCGGTGTTTTCTCCTAGTACTCCACCCACCTGCACCTTGCTGAGGACTGCATGAAGCATTACCAAGGCACCGTAGATAAACTCTGCCGAGTGGAGCAGGTAAGACTTTTGCCTTCTCCTTCTGCCAGGCCCATTTACCCCGCTGAATGTTAACATCTGACCTTGAACATCCCGCAGAATCATAGAAATAGAAATGGGAAAGCCTGCTAGGATGTACTGTCTCAGACCTCTGGAGCCAGAGCAGTTCCACCATCTATGGTAGGGTCTAGACTGGTGTGAAATGCTGTGCCACTTGGATTTTGCATGCCTGACTCTTTTGGAAGGCTGTTTTCCCTGGAATGATTGGAGAAATGTGTGTGGGGTTCTGAGCCCTGTGTTAACAGGGCCGGCTGAATTTTATATCTTGAATGTGTTCTTTGCCTGGGCCAGCTTTGGAGACCAAGAGGCTGAGTGACGGTAGTACAGTGCAGGTCAGGAATTTGCCTGAAGCATCACTGATCATAATACGGGTTGTACGCTGAGAATTTGGGGCTTGAGTTCTGTCTCTGTCACTGATTATTTGTTGTGCCTGTTTCTGTGTGTTTTATTTTTATTTTTTTATTTTTTATTTTATTTATTTTTTGTTTTTTTGAGTTGGAGTCTCATTCTGTCGCCCAGACTGGAGTGCAGTGGCTGCTCCCGGCCACCACAGCCTCGACCTGCTGGGCTCCGGCGATCCTTCCGCCTCAGCCTTCCGAGTAGCCGGAACTACAGGCATGCGCTACCACGCCCGGCTGATTCCTTGATTTATTGTGGAGATGAGGGCTCGCCAAGTGGCCCAGGCAGGTCTCGAACCGCGGGCTCAGGCAATCTACTCCCTCGGCCTCCCAAAGCACGGGATTATAGGCTGAGCCACCGAGCCTGGCCCTCTGTGTGTTTTATTTCTTCATCGGCAAATCAGACGTTGTGCAGGAGGTGCCGTGTGGAGTTACTAAGCCTAGCCCCCCATTCTTCAAGTGTTACAACATTATTAAACTGTGGGTCAACATCTATGAGAAGAGAGGATGTTAAAAGATTCAAAAACTTCAGCTCAAAGTCTCTTTTCCCAGAAAAAAACAACTCAGGTTCTCAGTGTGCAGCTAAGATTTAAGTCCTCTGGCTTGATGGGACAGGCTCAGCTTAGGTTTGTAAGCCCTGGCCTACATTGTTGGACATTTTATAAGGGCAATTAGACTTGCTGATACCCATCAGTTTTACAGGGGACTATAGCAAACACGAGCTGTCCCTTCCATAAGAACTTGACCATCCATAAAATAGGTTATGCCTAGAACAGTAAAAATGCAGTTTGAGGTCAATTTTTAGAAGTTTAAAATTTTTTGCCAGGCTTGGTGGCTCAGCCTGCAATCCCACGCCTTTGGGAGGCTAAGGTGAGTGGATTGCCTGAGCCCGCAGGTTCGAGACCCGCCTGGGCAGCGAGACCTCATCTCTACAATAAATCAAAAAATCAGCCGGGCGTGGTAGCGCGCGCCTGTAATTCCGGCTACTCGGAAGGCTGAGGCGGAAGGATCGCCGGAGCCCAGCAGGTCGAGGCTGCGATGGCCGGAAGTGGCCACTGCACTCCAGTCTGGGCGACAGAGTGAGACTCCAACTCAAAAAAAAAAAAAAGGAAGTTTAAAATTTTTCAAAAGTGCTCAAAAGTATTTTTGAACTTATTACATTAGGTGGAATATAGAAAATATTAAGATCAGGTCCTCAGCCTGGGCAATGTAGGGAGACCTCGTCTCTCCAAAAACAAACAAACTATGGTCTCAGCCATTCAGGAGGCTGAGGTAGAGGGATCGCCTGAACCCAGGAGGTCAAGGCTTCAGTGAGCCATGGTTGTGTTGCTATACTCTAGCCTGGGTGACAATGTGAGACCTCCGACTCAAAAAAATTAATTCATTAATTAGATTTTTAAAAAAACCGTTCGTGCTGAGTCAACATCTGTTGAAGCCGGTGAGAGGGCCTGGTGAGCGGTGTCCTGCCTTCCTTGGGCCCAGACTGGAAGGAGACTCGAGGGCAGACTCTGCAGGGACTCCCGAGATCAGAAGAGGGAAAAAGAAGCGCCTTCAGGCAGCCCCTCAGAGCCACAGAGGATGTGGAGCTGTGGATCTCTGAGAGTGAGACCAAGTCCGTCTTGGCTTGCTGAGCCGGTGCTGCTTTCTCTGGATCTGAGCCTCGCCCAGTCACGAAGCGGGGCACTTCACCCTCTCATTTCCAGTTCTTTTTACCAACTGAAAAGCATGCCCTTCAGTGTCAGGGAAGCAGAGTAGAAAGAATCCTGCCGAGAGGCACCTTAAAGGCCAGAGCTTTCCATGGGAGAGAAGGGCATCCCTCGGAGTCCTGATTCCTCAACAGGGCCTCGTACCTCTAGGGACCCGCAAGAGTGAGTCCTTACCTGCGGAATCAGCAGAGGTACACTGGCACCCACCTGCCATGAGCAGCCTGCCTTCGAGCAAAGCAGCAGATCATTGCAGCCTGTGTTTTTGGCAAGTGCAGCTCAGGGGTGTCACCCACTCACTGATGCTGCAGGAGACAGGGCTGGCCACATCGGTGTAACTGCAGGGTGTGGTGAGACCAGACGAACCTGCGTCAGGCCTTCTTCGACTGCGCTGTCAGTCCCAGTCACTCTGGATCCTGAGTTTCCTCAGGGCGGCTGCCTCTCCAGACTGTCCCGGAGTCAGGGCCAACCAGGGTGTTTCCACAGGACCTGGCCATGGGCACCGATGCCGAGGGCGAGAAGATCAAAGACCCCATGCGGGCCATCGTCCCCATCCTGCTGGATGCCAATGTCAGCACCTATGACAAAATACGCATCATCCTCCTCTATATCTTTTTGAAGAACGGTAGGAATGCGAGGCCTGGAGGCGGGGCGGGGGCCCCTCCGGGGGAGAGGAGGCAGCCGAGAGCGAGGATGGGGTAGGGAGTCGTGTGACAGATGCACAGAGGGAAGGGGCAGAGGATCACGGGCTCTTGGTGTTTTGGGAGACACAGCCCAGTCAGCTGCAGCTGGAGGCGGAACGCCCCGGGGTCCTCGAGCCCATGGAAAGGGCAGGCCTGGGGAGAAGGGAAGTTTGGCCGACTCGTGAGAGCTACACCCCTCGAGGTTTTTAGCTGGCATTGCATGTGTACTCCTGCCTGTAAAGAACTGGTTTTTACCCACGTCACAGTGCCCAGAACTGTCCGCTGTTCCAAAGATGGGCAGCAAGACTCTTTGCCCAGTTTGACTTTGATACAGGACAGGGTGGGCAGGGACGCTGAGAAGCAGGGCCCGGGGGGAAGCACAGGTTGGGGGCGTTGCTGAGGTCATCGCTCCGGACAGAGTGCCCCAAGTACAGCTGAGATCCTTTAGTCGTTCTTGTCTGGCAGCAGTTGATGTGGTAGAGGAATCAGTTTGCACCACCCCAAGGAGGAGAAGGGACATGGCCCAGCCCCGAGTGGTCAGCTCTGCTTCTCAGGCTCCAGCACATGGAGACTGGGCATGGTGACTGGGTGTCTCACGCCCTCAGGCATCACCGAGGAGAACCTGAACAAGCTGATCCAGCACGCCCAGATCCCCCCGGAGGACAGTGAGATCATCACCAACATGGCTCACCTCGGCGTGCCAATCGTTACTGACGTAAGGGCCAGCTCTGTGCGGGGGAGGTGGGAGGGAAGCTGGTGAGTCCCATCTGCCTCTGGCTGATAGACACACACCCACAGAATCAGAGGGCTCAAGGTGCAAAGGTGTAAATGAGATCGATGCAAAGCCAGGAACCTAGACGTGCACCTCTGTGAGTCACACATATCATTAAGGCCGGGCCATGTCTATGAACCAAACCAAAATGGGGCCCCTGTGGCTTCCTGTCTCAAGGTCCATCTGGCCTGACCTTGACCTTAGACTCCGCACCTTCTGTGAGAATGAGAGTGTGCCACGTGGATTCAAGCACTTTTGCCTTTGAGGCTTTGGGTCGATTCAGAGCCAAGTCAGGCGGGCTGTCTGGGAGTCCCGGGCTGCGTGAGGTGTGAGGTGGGGGACAGGGCCTCTGGGACCCCCCAGGCCGCGCCGTGTGCAGCAGCCCCTGTGTGCCTGCGTCCATAGGCACCAGGAAGGCTGGATTTGCAGCTGTCCTCCCCGGGACCTCCAGGACAAGAGTTTGGCTCCACTGCCACAGACACAGACCCGTAACTGGCAGCGGGCTCGTGTTTTTAGACCGTTGTTCACAAGAGGGGTCAAATGAGAAGGGTGATGGTGCATTCAGCACAGCTTGTGCTGCTGAGATGAAACCCAAGAAGAAGCCGAACTTGAAGTCATATTTTCTCCTCTAATAGATAACACATCGTTTTTTTAACTGCTTGGGTTTTTTTTTAATGGCGCTTGTTACATGTTTGACCCTCATTTGTCACTGTGCATGATTCTAAAGAAAAGTTTGCTCCCAGTTCCTAGAGGGTCCCGTTTGAGGCTACTCAGGAAGCATCTCCCTCGTATGACCCCAAGGGAGTCCTCGAGAGGGCTTCCAGGAGCCAGCAGAGTCACCGGGGCCCACGCGGCTTCTGTCTCAGAGTCTGACCTGTGTGTGTCTGTATGCAGTCTACGCTGCGTCGCCGGAGCAAGCCAGAACGGAAGGAGCGCATCAGCGAGCAGACCTACCAGCTGTCCCGGTGGACCCCGATTATTAAGGACATCATGGAGGTCAGTGACGGGGGCGTGGGTGGGGGGTCCAGGGCCCCAGGCTCCTCCCTGACGGCCGGTGCCCCTAGCTTTGCTTGCTCCGAGGTGGCAGCGCCCTGTGGCCCTTGCCTGGAGGACCTGCCTCTGAGTCTCCAGACCTCCTCAGGCCTTCGTGGCGCACCATGTCCTGGGAAACTGCAGAGGCAGCACCCTAGATCCACTTGTCACTGTCACTCTCGGAGGACTTGGTCTCCTCTGCTGGAGACCCCCTGGGTGACACATCCGGGGCTGGCACCTCATGGCGTCTTGGAGGCCAGATGAGTGACATCATGGGCTCCATGCCAAGGGAGCTGGTGGTCGTAGCCCGCCTCCGCCAGGCACAGTCCTGCTGCCCCAGCCCCTTCTGCCGCTGCCTGCGCTGCGCCTGGCTGAAAACATAATGCTTTCTATAACTCCTCTTAAGAAGTAGGCCCGCCCAGATGTGTGGCTCAAGCCTGTAATCCCAGCACTTTGGGAGGCCAAGGCGAGGGGTTGCTTGAGTCCGCAAGTTCGAGACCCGCCTGGGCAACTTGGTAAGGACTCGTCTCTACAATAAATAAAAAATTAGCCGGGTGTGGTAGCGTGCACCTGTAGTTCCAGCTGCTGGGAAGACTGAAGCGGAAGGATCGTCTGAGCCCAGCAGGTCGAGGCTGGGGTGGCTGGGAGCGTGCCTCTGCACTCCAGCCTGGGCGATGGAGTGAGACTCCAACTCAAGAAAAAAAGCAGCAGACCCATAAGCGTATCTCAGTGTGACGGCCAATAGGGCGTCCAGTCGGTGCCCAGCCTGGGCTAGGCCCCCACCACAGGGAAGGGAGTGCTGGCATCACAAACCTGACCGTGACTTTTGCTGGCCATGTTGTTCTTTGAGTCATCTAGCCTTGGTGCCTGTCAGCCCCTTCCAGGCAGACGGCAGGTGACAGCTGTCTCTTGTCCCTGCAGGACACTATCGAGGACAAGCTTGACACGAAGCACTATCCTTACATCTCCACCCGTTCCTCCGCCTCTTTCAGTACCACGGCTGTCAGGTAAGTGAGCCCCTGAGCACACGGGAGGCAGACGCCGCGGTTGGCTGTCACTCCGCGGCAGGCCTGCTGTGAGGTGCTGCTGCGCCGCCAGAACACTCTGGCGCTGCTCCCCACAGCGGGAGCACAGGCCCGGCCCCGCCGCCGCCACAGCCCGCCCCCTCC
>NW_007039955.1:0-2189 GCF_000164805.1 Carlito syrichta | reverse complement strand
ACCCATGAGCTCAGGCAATGCACTCACCTCAGCCTCCCAAAGTATTGGGATTACAGGCTGAGCCACCAAACCCAGCAATTTTTTGAGATTTTACTATGAACTTTGATATGGGTCTCTTTTTATTCACTATGCTAGACTCACTCCAATTGTAAACTTTGAACATGGAAAATTAAACATGTTATTTTTTAAGTTCCTCAACTAGTTTTTATTTTTTATTTTTTCTGCTCTCTCTGAAACATCAAGTTGGATGTTGGACCTCTAGGAATGGTTACCTAATTTAAAAAGACTTGAGTCTTCTATTTTCTATATTTTTGTCTTCTATATTTTCAGAGACCATCCTCAGCTTTATCTCCAATTCTTCTACTGAATTTCTGCAATTATTTAAAAAATTTTCCATAGCTCTTTCTTTTCATACATGTTTCTTCCTTTCATTTTTTTTTTAAAGCATCATATCTTTTCTTTAAGCATTCTCATACTATGACATGTTTATAATATCTTCTCCCTGGAAGTATTCATACTATATTTAAAAATTTGTTTCAACATTGCCTTTGTTTTCTCTGATTTTTTTTTTCTTCTCTGTTTATTTTTGTTTCCATTTTTAGTGTTAGAGACTCCTTCCAATATCTAGTCATCCTTGGCTATTTGCTCCTACTTCAATTGAGGTGGAACAATTTGAATTGTATTGTAAGTTTCAAGTGCATAGACAGAGCTTGTAGACAGTGGACTTCACTGTAAGGCTGTTTATTTGGGCGACCTCAGAGTGTCAGTCTCTGAAGCTCTTTCTTGCTGGTCTGACAAGTTTCCCTAGCGGCAGTCCTCCCATCTTTTTCTTGGAGGGAAGAGTCTAGCTGGTCTTATCCTGTGCAGGAAAAGTATGTTGGTCAGTAGGGCAGGGCTGTCCATGTTCAGCATGAAAACCTTTAGACGAGGGCCTCATTCCTGAAGTCAGTTGTGCCACCATCCTTGGGTCCATAGACTCTTGTTTATCTTTCCCGAAGAACAACATGATGGGTGGGGGGCGGGACAGTAACGGAAGCTCAAGGACTGAGGTGGGGGACTTGCGGGGACAAACTGTGCCTGACTGGCCTTTCAGTCTGCCTTCCGATTTCAGTCCTGTTCCACACTACGGCCTTCAGAGGGACCCTTTTCCACATGCCCCGGAGCATTCGAGGGCCAGCTCTCTGAGCCCTGCTCTTCAGTTCCAAAGCATCCATGTCCTTTCCATCCTACAAGATTGGGTTGATTTCTGTGTCTACTGTCTCTGTTAGCATGTTCCCTCTCTTGTTTTCTCTGTCCCTGTGGTTTTATGTTTCTTTATTCTTATCTTATTGCTATTTCAAGCTTGAATGTATGTGTCTGCTCCATTAGGTTTAACCTGCATCCTGCAACTTTTAAATGTTTTTTTCACTTCGGAGATTTACTGATTTTGCCTCTGTGGGTTATTTTTAAATCAAAAGATTTTGCAGCTTTCAGCAAGTATGTGCAGGCCAATGTGGAAGATTAGCCTCAGGGCACCTGACCCTAAGCCAGGGGAAGCGGGGACCAGTTGGGGGCCCAGACTTCGCCTTCCCCTAAAGCACGTGTGTGCCTTGTCCTGACTTGCACCCCACATGTTTACAATAAAAAAGGGTCACTGAGATATGGGGATAGGTCAGATACGGCTTCCCTTCCTCTCAAATTCTTTTGCTGCCTGAGTTTGAGAGCCTAAAGCCACAGTTTCCTAAATGGTGTCCAATTAAAATGTCTAAAACACCCCCCAAAATAGCAAGATTGCATATCTTTATGAACTCTGTTTGATTTATCAGTAGTAAGAAGGACAGAGGGCGTAGTAATAAGCGCTCCTTCAGGAAAACTGGCAAGGAGTTGGTTAGGAAACTGTGGGAAGGCCAAAGGAATGAAGGGCCGCCCCTCCCTACCACCTGCCCGCGGAGGAACAGCAGGGGCCATGGGGCCCCCCCACCGAGATGAGAGCTGAAGCTCTCCTGCAGCGGCCCCACCCTCGGGGCTGCCAGGACCCCGTGCCTCCGCGGAGCAGCCAGAGACGGTCTGCAGCCTCCCGCCACGGAGGCCGCGGTGGCGACTCCGGGGCCGGGGCCCCGTCCCTGAGCAGCCGAGGTGGCCTCGTCTGCAGCCCCCGGGAGCCGCGCTCCAAGCGGACCGGAGCCTGCCGTGCCCCGCCCTGCTCCCCA
>NW_007039954.1:0-2047 GCF_000164805.1 Carlito syrichta | reverse complement strand
TAATTGTCATTTTTCTCACATCAGGAAGTCTTCTGTCTCTACTGGATCAATCGGTCATCACCAGGCAAAGATCGGGCCTCCCGCTCATGCCTCATCCAGCCACTGCCTGCGCTCTTTGCCTCCTTACACTGCAACACTAGATACGATTGTCTGGTTGTGGTACCTCCACTTCCTCTCTTCTCTCTCCTGTCGGACTTTTGACCCCACAGACCAACCATTGCTGGAATCCCCAATGACCAGTCAATGCTGATGCAGAGGTGAATTCTTAGTCTTCGTCTTCTTCAACTCCTCAGAAACACAGACTCGGCCGGGTGCTACCTTCCTCCCTATAGCGCCTTCTTCCCCCAGCACTGTCTCTGGGGGCTTCTTCCATCTCACTAGTTGCCTCCTGCTATCCTGTGCTAGCTTTTCCCCACCTTTCCACATTCAAATGCCCCCAGGTCTCTTCTGGGAGCTCAACTCTCTTCTCATTCTCAGTCAGATCTCATTCAAACTAGCGATTTTAAAGTACTGATGGACACTCGTTTGGCAATTCCCAAATATAGACCTTCACCTCCACATGTTAGATTCATATATCCACCTGCCTACATCACACCTCCACATGTCCCACCAACAGCATTTCACACTCAAGTACAAAACTACATTCTTTCGAAAAAATGATTAATCAATTTATTTGACAAAATAAAAATTGTGTGTATCAATTTTGTAAACCAGGAGGTTTTGAAATGTGTATGCAGTGCAGAATGGCATGATTGAGCTTGTTAATATAAGCATTACCCCTCATATGTCTCCTTTTTCATGGTGGGGACATTTAAAATCTTCTTTCTTAGCAATTTTCAAGCATATCAAATACTTATTAGCTATAGCCACCATATTGCGTTATATGGATCTCGAACATATTCTAGAAACCGAATTCTTGATTTTCCTCTCAAACCTGCTTCCCTCAGGGTCTCTCTCAAGGAAACAACAAGTCTATCACTTCAGTTGCTCAGGACGAAACACTCAGGCATGGAATGGGTGGCTGTTGGATGCATGTCAGATGACATATTACGCAAGAGTCATGAGTAGGACACAGGAAAGAGCCATCAGTCCCAACTGTAAGGTGAGAGAGGAGCAATTGGGAAATACTGTACAGAAAGGATTTAAACTTGGTCTTGAAGGGGTCACAGCATAGCATGGAAAAATAAGATGGAGACACTCCTGGCAGAAGGAACAGTAAATGCAAAGCCAAAGAGATGTGAGCCCACAATGCACCTGGAGCACCGCATCCGGGAGGCCCAGCACACACGATGGAGGGTGCTCCTAGAGCATCTGAGAGGGCAACTTACAGTGGGGTCTTGCCAAGCACCTCGGGCCTTATTATCCAGGAGAAAGAAAACCATCGAGATGTTTAATCAGGAGGATAACACGCACGGCACGGTGATGGGAACAGACAGATGACTGATAAATATGCTCGGGGAAACAAAATTGGGAATGGCATGGGTGAAGACGTGGACACAGTAAGGGCAATGTGGATGCGTGCGTCCAGGGCAGTAGTGCCAGCAAGAGAGGGTGAGTCCTGCACTGCACTGGACTCTGGGAGTGACCGGGGAGGGGCAGCTGCAGGAGAGATTGAGGACACCATCGCAGGTGTCAAGTAGAGGGGGAAGAAGACTAAACAGAGGTGCAAAAGTTGCTGCCCCCTAGATTCATCCCTGACACCCCAAATCCTTTTACAAAGACAGAAAAACGTTCACCACAGACACCGGCACGCTTGGGTGTAAAAAGCGGTGGGGAGGAGGCCGGCTCAGGAGGATGGTCCCCAGCACATGAGTGGATGGTTACCCCGAGGCCCACGCTGAGCCATGAGAGGAGCAAGCCATCTTTCCACCATCCTGGCATGACATCTGGGTGAGGTTCCACCAGCACAAGCCTAGCTGAGGATGGTAGGGGGGAGCAAAAGATGGGAAGCGAGAGGACGCCTCCTCATTACTGAACTCGGCCTGTCATCAGCATCACAAAGAGGGAAATGTCTTTCCCTGTCTCCCTCCAGCACTGCTTGGCTTGA
>NW_007039953.1:109265-149649 GCF_000164805.1 Carlito syrichta | reverse complement strand
AGGCCAATATCTTTGATGAACATAGATGCTAAAATTCTCAACAAGATCCTAGCAAACCGGATTCAGCAATACATCTCAAAAATCATCCATCATGATCAAGTAGGCTTCATTCCTGGCATGCAAGACTGGTTCAATATTCGTAAAACCATAAATGTAATTAAATACATCAACAGATGTCAAAACAAAAACCACATGATCATATCACTAGAGGCAGAAAAAGCTTTTGATAAAATCCAGCACCCCTTCTTGATAAAAACCCTTGAACATCTAGGCATACGGGGAACATACCTCAAAATAGTAAAAGCCATCTACGAGAAACCCACAGCCAGCATACTCCTAAATGGACAAAAATTGGAACCAATTCCCCTGAAAACTGGAACTAGACAAGGATGCCCACTCTCACCCTTCCTGTTCAACATAGTATTGGAAGTCCTGGCTAAAGCAATCAGAGAAGAGGAGGCAATCAGCGGTATTCAGATAGGAAAAGAGGAAGTCAAGTTATCTCTCTATGCAGATGATATGATGGTGTACCTTGAAAACCCAAGAGAATCTGTCAAAGGTCTCCTTACATTGATAAAAGCCTTTGGCAAAGTCTCAGGATACAAAATAAATGTACAAAAGACAATCGCATTTCTCTACACCAATAATAAACAAACAGAAACCCAAATAAAAAACACAGTTCCATTCACAATAGCCACAAAAAAAATGAAATACCTTGGTATCTTCCCAACCAGAGACGTGAAAGACCTTTACAATGAAAATTACAAAACACTGCTCAAAGAAATCAAAGCCGACATGAACAAGTGGAAAAATATCCCATGCTCATGGATCGGAAGAATCAACATTGTGAAGATGTCCATCTTACCTAAGGCAATCTACAAATTCAATGCAATACCCATTAAATTACCAACAACATTCTTCTCAGACCTAGAAAAAACAACACAGGAATTCATATGGAAACACAAACATCCAAGAATAGCCAGAACAATCCTCAGCAAAAAAAACAAAGCAGGTGGTATCACAATACCAGATTTCAAACTTTACTATAAAGCTACAATCATCAAAACAGCTTGGTATTGGTACAGGAACAGGCATATAGATCAATGGAACAGAATTGAGATTCCAGAAGCAAAACCTCAATTTCTCAACCAACTCATCTTCGACAAAGCCCCCACCACCTACCAATGGGGAGAGGAGAACCTATTCAGTAAATGGTGCTGGGAAAATTGGCTGACCACATGCAGAAGATTGAAACAGGACCCCTATCTATCCCCATGCACAAAGGTTAACTCCAAACGGATCAGAGACCTAAATGTGAAACCTCAAACCATAAGAACCTTAGAAAAGGAAGGAAATACTCTCATGGAAATCGGAACTGGCATCCAATTTCTGTACAAAACCCGAAACCCACAGGACTTAAGAGAGAAGATAGACAAATGGGACCTTATTAAACTGACAAGCTTCTGCAAAGCCAAAGAAACCATCAAGAGAGCAGGGAGACAGCCTACAGACTGGGAAAAAGTATTTGCCAACTCTAGGTCTGACAAAGGCTTAACATCCTGGATCTACAAGGAACTGAAACGTACTGAAAAGAAGAAAACAAACAACCCCATTATAAAATGGGCAAAAGATATGAACAGACACTTCACAAAAGAAGAGATTTGAGCAGCCAACAAACACATGAAGAAATGCTCAACCTCACTAATCATCAGGGAGATGCAAATCAAAACCACACTGAGATACCACCTAACTCCAGTCAGAATGGCAATTATCAACAACTCAAAAAATAACAGCTGCTGGAGAGGGTGTGGTGAAAAGGGAACACTTCTACACTGTTGGTGGGAGTGTAAACTAGTGCAACCTCTGTGGAAAGCAGTGTGGCGATTCCTAAAAGCTCTAAAAATTGACCTTCCATATGACCCTGCAATCCCCCTACTGGGAATATACCCTGAAGAACACAAATCACTCTATAAAAAAGATACCTGCACACGTATGTTTATCGCAGCATTGTTCACAATAGCAAGAACCTGGAAACAACCATGCTGCCCATCAAAAGAGGACTGGATTAAAAAAATGTGGTACATATACACGATGGAATACTACGCAGCCATAAAAAAGAACAAAATCATGAATTTCGCTGCAACCTGGATGGAACTAGAGTCTATAATACTGTGTGACCTCTCACAAAAACAAAAATCCGAATATCACATGTTCTCACTCATATAATGGACCTTGAACATCCAATGCAATACTATGAGAAAATGACTGATGGTACTGGGAAACTATGGGGGGGAGGGGGATGGGATTAACAGTAGCAAATATCTTTCGGGGGATGGGAAAACACTTCTTATCTACAGGGTGCCTGAATGAAACGTCATTGTACACCTAACCCTTAACTGTACCCCACAAAACCATAATAAAAAATACTGATTAATGAAAAAAAAACAAAAAAAAAACAAAAAAAAAGAAAGATGAAAGAAATAACAAGCTGGGCTCGGTGGCTCAGCCTGTAATTCTGCGCCTTTGGGAGGCTGAGGTGAGTGGATTGCCTGAGCCCGCGGGTTTGAGACCCGCCTGGGCTGTGAGACCTCATCTCTACAATAAATAATAATAATAATAATAATAATAATAATAATAATAATAAAGTCAGCCGGGCTTGATAGCACATGCCTGTAATTCTGGCTACTTGGAAGGCTGAGGCAGGAGGATCGCCGGAGCCCAGCAGGTCGAGGCTGTGGTGGCCAGAAGCGGCCACTGCACTCTAGTCTGGGCGACAGAGTGAGACTCCAACTCAAAAAAAAAAAAAGAAAGAAAGAACAAAAGCACCTGACTTTTGCAATTGAAAATGATGGCATTCAATTCTTTATTTTATTTTATTTTATTTATTTATTTTTTATTAATCAGTATTTTTTATTGGCATTCAATTCTATTGTAGGTTTCAAATATTTATGAAAGTCTATGGAAGTGCTTCAAGGAAGCCATGAATTTAACTCACTTTTCTGTCCATACCAACTCCTTACCAAGGGTGACATGTAACCATTGCTACTGTTTGAGTGATAGAAGAAAAAAAATTATGAGTAAAAGGAATTAAAAGAAACAAAACCAGACAATCAACGACATCATCCACATCAAAATACCACCCTTCTGTATAAGAATTAGAGCTAATATATGTAAAGTATCTGGCACACTATGAGTGCTCAAGAAATGTGATGATTGTAGTATATTCACTCTTTTTGGTGAGATATTGAATGCATTGTGATAATAAATTTTGAGTTGTTTCCAGATTATACCCTTAAGTACAAGTCTAGCCCTTTGGAATTTTGAGCTGTTGACTGAAGGAGGATACTTATGTGCTTTGAATAACAGATATGGTCATGGAAAATCTGATGCTCTGGTTGAAAGGTTAGAAAATGGACATTTTATTACTACAAAAGGAAAGGGCCACCCAATCTTTTCTATCTGAATGTGGTAATTTACACGTATATATCACATCATACTGTGATTAGAACAATTGTCTCAAGCAAAATATCCATATATCTATATACTATTCATTATGTTTAGTTGTATGCCAGTAACTTAAATTCCCCTCATGTAAAGAGAATATAGTTATGCTCATATTTTCTTCATCTTAATGGAATACGAGGCTGCACTCAAGAGGCAATAAGTGCATAGGTTCAAGGTATAGATTTTGGAATCAGAGCACTGTGGGTTCAGAGCCAGGCTTTGCTGTGTAACCTAAGGAACATTATTTAATTTCTTGTTCAATTTTCTTACCTATAGATAGGGATAAAAAGTATCTACATTCCAGAGTGGGTGTGAAGATTAAATAAAACAATAATAAAGTACTTACTGCTTTATTTATTATTATAAATAAAATCTTTATAATAAAGTACATAACGCATGCTAGGGGTCAAATTTAGCTATTATTATTCATAGTCTTTACCCTCATTTATGCTGTCAATTCCATGTGTCATTCTTCAAAAAATCATTATCTTTCTTAGCAATTTACTATAATTTTCTGAGTATTGTGTGGGTTTTTGCTTCTTGCCGAGAAAGCCAGTCTAAGTTTCTTCTGGGTTGGTCATCTTTAGCCTGGTGGCTGAAGTTTCTGGCTTTTCTTGAAAGATATCATTTTCAAGGCCAAACCCAAAGGCCTATAAAGTCTTCCTGTGGTAAGGAGTGAGACCAAAGTTGCTGTTGATGGCACATGTACTGCTTGTAAAGATTTACTTTTAAAACTGTTCTAGTGTTGGACTGGCCTTCCCTGCTTGGTGCAGTTGTCTTGGTTATGACCTTTAGAGTATGACTGTTAGAGAGTGCTGGTTCTCTGAAAAACTTATTTGCTAGAATCTCTCTTACAAACTAGAGGAGCATTGTCTACCTCTCTCTCTCTCTCTCTCTCGTAATATGACCTGTGTCACTTGATTAGTTTGATGGGAACTTGCATTTTACAATCTGGTATGTAGGGATGCATGTATGTATGTATGTATGTATGCATCTATTTATTTTTATTTTAAAGATGTGGGGTACAATTCAGGATTAGGTATACAGATGGTCATTGTATAGGTAAAGTATGGGCCTCACTTTGGTCCCCCCTTCACCTCGTTTGAGATCAAGTACTCTTATTGATGAAATGTGTCCCCGCTGCCTCCCCTGACAGTTTCCCACTACTATCAATCCCTTTCTTATAGTATTATGATAATTGTTCAGGGTCTGCTTATAAATGAGAACATGTGGTACTCAGTTCTTTGTTTCTGTGATAAATCACTTTCTCCTAATCATTTAAAGAGAAGACCAAATATACCCACCAAAGTGGTTAATACATTATTTTGAACAGCTTCCTACCAGGAATGGAAAGGCTATTATGGGCGGTAAATAATTTATTCATCCTATTTTTATTTTGGGGGAACTTGATTGTCAAACTGGGTTAGGTCTTATGGTAATTAATCAGATGAAGACCAAAAATAGCCTGGCAATTCAAACTTTTGGTAGATCTACAGCATTGTTAATAAAATTTGTTTTTATTGCATAAGACTTTTATTGCTCATTCACTGTTTATGCAACATTGAGGCAATTGCTGAGAACTGTTGTAGAGGAAAATGCTGTTTTCTCTGACCACTGTGCTTACACCCATTGCTGGCACCTGCAACCGTGTATTACATGCTGTCAGCCCTGACTCCTGTAGTTGTGCACATGCACATCGCCTTTCACATGACTGCATCTGGTCCCTGCAGCTGAGCATATGCACACCTTTGTCCTCAGTCCCCTACACCTAACTGCATGCTTTGGTCTCTTTCCATTGGACCCAGTGACCCTCCTCAAGACCCCAATATCCCTCAACCTCCCCCATCTCTTGCCATTAGGGACCACACGGTTGCTGATGTCACAAACCTGGGCTGCCTATGTGATGGTGTGCTCCTGGACCCGAAGCGCTTACAGTTGATGGTCCCCATCACTAGACCTAATGCCACAGCGCCCTGCAATATGCCCCTCTTCATCCTGCTCCTGAAGCTCTTTCTTTACTGAAACCAGTCCATAAAGTCTGGAAGAGCTTACTGTTTCTTTAAATGCACTGCCATGTACACAAAGCCATAAGGATTATGAAGAATCAGGGAAACATGCCACCAAATAAAGAAATACACGAAACTTTCAGTAACTAACCCGAAGTAAGTAGGGATCCATGTGTTGCCTGACAAATAATTCAAGATATTTTTTCTAAAGAATTTCAGTGAGCTGCAAGAGAAACCAGATAGTCAATTTAATAAAATCAGGAAAGCAATACAAGGACAAAATGAGAAATTCTATAAAGAGATAAAAACTAACAAAAGAACCAAATTGAAATTTTGGATCCGAAGAATACAATGGCTGAATTTAAAAATGGTGTGTGAGTTTCAACAGCAGACTCAAGCACATAAAGAATAACCAAAAGTCACTGTGACAAGAGAATACCTAGAGTTGGTGAGACAGCATTATGCATGGGTAAAATAGCCAGTGTGTGTAGTTTTAGTTTTGCATTATCTTTATCTACTATACAAAACAAGCAGGATTCCACTTATTTTTGCTCCTTCTTCAGACTGAGAGGATACTGACTGGTAAAAAACAAAAAAGAACAAACTGGCTCTTTATCTTTGTTTAGTTTTTATTTTAAAACATTTTGTTTACACTGCCACTTTTAATTTGGGAGTAAAATCCACTTTACTTAGGCAGCTAGTATACTTAAGAGTAATAAGGAAAAAAACCAAACATTTGGACTATTAACTGAGTACAATTCAACTGTTTTTATTTTGAAGGATGTGGGGTACAATTCAGGATTAGATAAACAAATGGTCATTGTACAGATGACCAATTTTGGGCCTCACTTTGGTCCCCACTTTGGGCCTCACTTTGGTCCCCACTTTGGGCCTCACTTTGGTCCCCACTTCACCTGGTTTGAGATCAGTTACCCTTATTGGTCAAGTGTACCTCCCCTGGCAGTTTTCCAGTACTGCCAGTCACTTTTTTACAGTCTTATGATAATTGTTCAGGGTCCACTTATGAGTGAGAACATGTGATACGCAGTTCTTTGTTTCTGTGACAGATCACTGAGTATTATCGACTCTAATCCATCCAAGTTGCTGCGAAGTTCATAATTTTGTCCTTCCTTATGGCTGTGTAATATTACATCATGTATATGTACCATTTTTTTTCATCCAGTCCACTTTTGATGGGCAGCATGGTTGGTTGCATGTTTTTGCTATTTTGCTATTTGCAATAAACATGTGTACAGGTATCGTTTTCAAAGAGTGATATGAGTTCCTCTAGGTATATTCCCAGAAAGGGGATTGCTGGGTCATATGGAAAGCCAATTTTTAGATCTTTTACATCACAGAGATTGTACTAGATTATACTCCCACAAACAGTGTAGAAGTGTTCTTTTTTCCTGCATCTTATCCAGCATCTGTTGTTTTTTGAGTTATTGATGATGACCATCCTGACTGAGTTAGGTGATATCTCAGTGTGGTTTTAATTTGCATTTCTTTGATGATTAGTGAGGCTGAGCATTTTTTCATGTATCTGTTGGCTGCTCATACGTTTTCTCCTGAGAAGTATCAATTCATCTATTTTGCCCACTTTTTAATATGGCTATTTGTTTTTCTTCTTTTTGGCACATTTGAATCTTTTATAGATCCTACATATTAGACCTTTGTCAGATATACCACTGGCAAATATTTTTTTCCCATTCTGTGGGCTGTCTCCCCTCTCTCCTGATGGTTTATTTTATTTTACAGAAGCTTTTCAATTTGGTGAAGTCCTACTTGTCAGTCTTATTTCTTGTGGCATGGACATTTGTGGTTTTGATCAGGAATTGATTTCCAGTTCCAATATCCATAAGGGTGTCTCCTGCATTTTCTAAGGTTCTAGTTTGGGGTTTTATGTTTAGATCTTTGATCCACTTAGCACTGGTTTTTGTGTATGGTGATAGGTAGGAGTCTTGTTTTAATCTTCTGCATGTGGTCAACCAGTTTTCCCAGTACCATTAGCTGAATAGGGTCTCCTTTACACAGTGGTTGTTAGTGGAGGATTTGTTGAAGATTAATTGGTTGAGAAGTTGAGGTTTTGCTTTTGGAATCTCTATACTGTTCCGTTGGTATATATGCCTGTTCTTGTATCAATACCAGGCTGTTTTAATTGCCCTAGTTAGGGTTTTTATCAAGAAGGGATGCTGGATTTTATTGAAAGTTGTTTTTTTTTTGCATTGAATGATATGATCATGTGAGTCCTATTATTGCATCTGTTGATGTAGTTAATTAAATTTATGGTCTTGTGAATGTTGAACCAGCCCTGCATCCCAGGAATAAAGCCCACTTGGTCATGGTGGATGATTTTTAAGATATGTCATTGGATCTGATTTGCTAGTATCTTCTTGAGAATTTTTACATCCATGTTCATCAGGGATATTGGCCTATAGTGCTCTTTCCTTGTTGGATCTTTACCCAGTTTAGGTGTCAGTGTGATGTTAGTTTCATTAAATTATTTGGGAAGAGTTCCATCTTTCTTGATTGCTTGGAATACTTTCAATAGGATTGATATCAGCTCATTCTTATATATTTTGTAGAACTCTGCTGGAAAGCCATCTGGTCCAGGACTTTACTTTCAGGCAGTTTTTTAAAATGATATCCTGGGTTGTTATTGATCTATTGAATGTCTCGATTTCTTCTGGTTTCAGCCTTGAGAGGTTGTGTGGTGTCAGAAAGCCCTCTGTTTCATTAAGGTTTTTGAGTTTGTTTCCATACATGTGGGAATAACAATGTCTGATAATTTTTTGTATTTCTTTAGGGTCCATTGTGATTTGATCTTTTGCATTTCTGATTGTGTTTATGTGGTCTTTTTCTCTCCCTTTTTTGGTCTGTCAATCTTGTTTATCCTTTCAAAGAACCAGCTTTTTGTGTCATTATCTTTCTTTAAGATGTTTTTGCCTTTTTACTTTGGTGATCTGGAATTTTCTGTTGAATTTAGGGTTTTGGTGGTCTTGTCTTTTCACCTTCCTTAGGTGATTTATTAGGCTGTTTTATTTCCATTTTCTTGATGTGTGTTCCATTTTCTTGATGTGTGTTCATAAGGAAATGAATTCCCCTCTCAGTGCTGCTTTACTGGCATCCCAGATGTTTTGGTAAGATGTGTCTTTATTTTCCTTTGTTTCCAGAAATCTTTTAATTTCTGCTTTGATTTACATGTTCACCCAGCAATTGTTCAGCATCATGCTGTTTAGTATCTGTGTCTTTGTGGGTTTTGGGGAAATTTTGTTGGTGTTGATATTTATTTTTATTCCATTGTTGTCTGGGAAGACATTTATTTTTATTCCATTGTTGTCTGGCACAGCAGTATTTTGATCTTATGAATTTATTTATACTTGATTTATTGCTGAGGATGTGGTTGATCTTGGAGTATATTACATGTGGTGATGAGTAGAATGTATATTCCTTGGTTGTTGGGTGGTGTGCTTTCTACGTATCTATTAAGTACATTTGGTTAAGTGTCAAGTTGAGGTTCTGGATCTTCTTGTTGATTTTTTTCCTTGATGATCTATCTAGGGTTGTTAGTGGGGTATTTAAGTCCACAGCTATCATATTGTTAGAGTCAATATCTTTTTTCAGTTTACTTAGAAGCTGCTTTATGAAAGTTAGTGCTGCTATGTTGGGTACATATATGTTTAGGATGGATATTTCTTGTTGATGGATTGAACCTTTTATCACTATATAGTGAACTTCAATATCTTTTTAAATTTTTCTAGTTTAAAGGATATTTTGCCTTATATTAAGATCACAACTCCTGCTTTCTTTTGTGTTCTATTTGCCTGAAATTTTTTTTTCCATACTCTAACTTTGAGTCTGTGAGTGTCCATTCCAGTGAGATGAGTTTCCTGGAGACAGCATATTGTTGAATTATGTTTTTATATCTAGTTTACCATTCTATGTCTTTTCATTGGTGCATTTTGTCCATTCATATTTAGGCTATTATTGAGATGTGAGAGTGTATCCCTTTCATGAAGTTCTTATAGAGTTTGCTGCTGTTGTTTACTATTTTTCTTTTAATTTTTTGGTTAATATATGTGTGTGTTTTCAATTTTTTCCCTGCTTTCTTGGGAAAAATCTTTCTTTTTTTCTTTCTTCTGAGCTTAATACTTCCTTAATTGTTTCTTGTAGAGCTGGTCTGGAGGTGGCATAAACTCTTAGGGATTGAACGTGGGAAGGATTTTAATTCTCCATTGCTGATGAAGCTTAGTTTAGCTAGATAGTAAATTCTTGGTTGGAATTGTTTATCTTTGAGAACTTTGAAGATTGGACTCCAGTCTCTTCTAGCCTATAGTGTTTCTGTAGATAAGTCTGCTGTTATTTTAATTGGGTTTCCCTGGTAGGTGGTCTGACCTTTATCTTTCTTGCCTTTAGAATTTTTTTCATTTTTGTCTACTTTGTGTAAATAAATTATTATGTGTCTAAGAGTTTGTCTTCTTATTTGATGTCTTGCAGGGGTTCTCTGAATCTCTTGTGTTTGAATGGTCACATCTCTGATGAGATGAGGAAATTTTTCTTGGAAAATTTCATGGAATGTTTTTTCCAGGGTGATCTCTGCCTCTCTATCCACTGCAAGAATGTCAATTAAGTTTATGTTCAGCCTCTTTACATAATTGCACATCTCTTGGAGGCTTTGTTTTGTCTTTCTAAGCTTCTTTCCTATGTTTTTAACAGTTTGGATTATTTCCATATTTTAGTTCTCAAACTCGGAGATTCCTTCTTCTGCTAAGCTAATTCTGCTTTCCAAGTTGTCAGTTCATTATTTATTTTGTTTATTGCACACTTTAATGCTGTCATCTCAGTTTTCAACTCCTTCATTCTTTCCTCTTGTCTCTCCTCATTTCTACTGTTTCTCTCTATTAATATCTTGATGCCTGTGCTTGTGGTTTGAGACCAGTCATTCTGGGACCTCTTCATTGTCTGAGTTCAGAAGTCTGTATTCTCAGGTGCTGCCTTCCCAGGAGTCTGGATGGAACCTGTGTTCTTCCTTTGGTTCTTCATTTGTGATGGTTTTCCTCCCCCTTTTTCTCTCTTCTTTAATTTCATTTCTCAATGATAGGAGGGGATAACTTTCATTTCTGTTCAATCCTCTATTCTTCCTTATGTAGATCCTATGGATCTGTTCAATTTTGCAACCAGAGTGGGGATGGGAGGTTGTGCTTTTTGTGATTTGATTAAGGTGTGATGAGGGAAGTTGTGGTTCAGAAGCCACCTGCAGAGCATAGCATCCACTGACTGGTGTGCGTACTCCCTGGAACCCACTTCCCTCCACCTTACAATCTGTCCATGTGGTAGGGGCATATGTATGCCTCCTGAAAGCAAAATAAGAAAAAGGAAAAGAACAGAAAAAGGAAAATGAAGAGAGATTTGAAGAAGAAGGGAAACAGACAGGCACACCAATTAATGAATAGACAAAGAAACAAACAAAAATAAAAAAACAAAAACAAAAACAAGCACACAAACAAAAAAAACCTAATGATATATTCATCCTCAAAAATACCCATATGCAAACAGAAACACTAAAAACTTTAAAAAATAACAATGATAAAAAAGTTAAAAAAAAAAGGCAAATACAAAAACAAACAAAAACAGAAAAAATAAAGAGCTCCTGCTGTGGCCATTTCTGGAATTTCAGATTACTTTTCTTTTTACTGGCAGGTCCTCAGCACTGCCACCACTTTTGACTGCCTCTGTGGTAGGGAGCAGGCTGTGGTCTCCAACCCTTCCCCTCAGCTTTCAGCACATGCAGATCAGGTTGCTCTCAGTATGGGTCAGACTGCCCATGGACTGGCTGGGTAAGGAAAGTGCATCAGCTCCGTACTCACCCTAATTTGTCTGCTGCTGCTGCCAAGTCTCCCACTCAGATCAGACGTGTCTGTGCTTGGTCCAGTGTGGTGGTGATGGGGCATCTCTTTCTCTGTGTCTACTCCTAAAGTTTCCTTTCTGGGTCAGTGATGGTTGATTCCAGAGGGGTGTGGAGAGTGCCTCTGGGTCTCAGGTTGGAGTTTGAACAGAGTTGGACAGACCAATGCAGTTCTCTTCCCGGTCCTGGGACAGAGAAAATGGTGGCAGTCAGCATCTCCTTGCCAGCTGCTGGGCTCAGCTCCAGATTTCCTCCTCGTACCTTCTCCATGGTTCCTGCTGCCAGTGCCTGGTCTGCAGCTGCAGGTGATGCCATGGGCTGGGTGTCAGGTGCTGAGGATCAGCTGATCTCTGCTTCCTTCTCTTGAAAGACCCCCCGAGAATGACAGATGGCCCTGTGTGTTGGGGGCTCTGATCTCAGAGCAGTGGTGAGTTGCAACCACCTCCAAAGGGGAGCTGCAGATGCTTGATCCTGAGTCTCCCTTCAGACAGACTTTCTCTCACCCACCTGCACACCCCCACACACGCAGACATTTTATGGACACTAACTCTTGCAGAGACTCTCACACTCCCACCAGTTCCATCACTGTCTTCTGACCCCTTCCCAATTCAGCTTTCAGTAACAGTAACCTTGAAAGAAACCATTTGAGAAGAGAAGTAGGGAAAGCTCTCAAAGAGTCTGGAAAGATCTGATGAAGAAAGAAGACAGACAAAAATTGGCCATAGGGCATAGAGGCAAGGTAGACAGTGAGACTTTTCTATTCTAATATCTTCTTCATAAGCAGAAGCTGTGTTATCAAATGAAGTCAGTGATAACCAGAGTATTATTTTGTAACACTAGTTCCACAGAGAGTTTTCACGGCTCTTAAGAAGCGAAACCTGGCTTGGTCTAACTTTTTAGTCTTTGTTGTTGTATAGCTTTGTACGTAAGGATTTTCAGACAAAATGATTCAAAGGCAGTTGCTCAATTTGACACATGTGAAACATAGCCTGGCATTAATCTTGCAAAACAGTATAACCTAGGAAAAATTTTCTGTATGTAGACAACTTGTTTATTTTAATATGACTTTTAGGTGAAGGTTAGGTTTTCAAAGGTGTTGAGAAATACAGAATTATCTTATTTTGATATCTGCCAATATTTTCCCATATACCTAATTGTACCTTGTTTTAAAAGAAAACAATAACAAGAAAGAGAACATAAAAAAATATAAGATTAAGACTCAAAACTTGAGTTCAAAATCTGCCTCAATGATTACCAGCTGGGTGAGCTTGGAGAAACCACTTGATATTTATGATAATTTGATTGCAAGTGTTTCAAATTCTTTACTCTCCCTCTATCTATGTGGCTTTGTGTCTTGTCCCACTAAGAAATGCTGCTTCCTCACCCTTTGGCTGTGGCTTTGACCTTGCAATTGCTTCAGTTAAAGAATGAGTTGACCAGCAGAATGAGTGGCTGTGTGACACTTCAGACCCCAGACCTCTCACTACAGGTTGGCAAGAGACCACATGAAGGGCAAATGCTTTCAGCTACAACTGGCCACTTCTCCTTCCAGAGGGAGCCAGTCTCCTAGCTGAAATGAAAGGGCAGCAAAATGCCTGAAGAAGCCCAGCAGAAGAATTTCTGCTGAACCTAGCCTCCATGACTGATTAGTAGAAACATGAAAAAAATAATTGTTTTAAATCACTAAATTGATTTAGTGAATATCTAACACTCAGTTACCCTGTATATAAAACAGAGATTAATTATGCCAGCCCTAAAATGTTGTTAGAACTGATAATATAAGCGTTAAGAACCTATCATGGCTGGCACATAGCAGGTGTCTAATCTCAGTTTTCTTTGCATCTCTTTTATCAGTTTCACCCCCCTTTTCATCCCTTCTCGCTTAACAACTTTTCCCCCTTAAGTCCAAAAAGCAAATGGTCAACTTTTTGAATAATTTGGTTGTTAAGGTACTGTGAATATGTAATTAAAATGATGACTACTCGGCTCAAAATAACAGGTATGATGGGTACACTAGAACACATGTTGATGAAGCTGTTTGAGCCACATGCTTTTGCACTGACTGCAGACCAAACACTAAGTGGAGTTGCATGAGGTTGGCTGGCAGGCTCTGCATGACTCAGAGAGGGATGAACCTTGAGAAGTTGGTTTTAGTAAATGCTACCCACTCATATTTGGTATTTCTGGATCATTTAATTATTGAAATTTGTCTTACAGTGCACACTTTTATTAATTTGCAGTTATTATATGACTATATGAACTTGTCTTTTTAAAAAATGATTCAACATTGGTTGATTTAACCAATAAATATAAATCAAGAACCTTGACTAGGGATACAGTATGGATACATAACTTGTCCTCATGGAGCTTAACTAGGTTCTGTTTCTTAATCACTTTCTTAATGCAGGTCTCCTGATCAATTCTTTCTATGGAAGGAGAAACTGAAGTTCATTGACTCAGCAATGACTCAGTCTGGTTGCTAAATTTGTTATAACCATATAAGAAAGGTTGAATGTAACTGGATCTAATCTTCTTGGGACTAAATTACAATGAGATTGAATAATGCCTCTAGGAGCTGAATAATACGGGTTGTCCAATGACTGTGTTATTCTGATACCTGCTGTTAGACAATTCATATGTCTGCACTGCTGGTTGCCTGCTGTTCAGAATTTTCTCAGATGCCCTGAATCTTTGATATATTTCCATTCGTTTATTTCCATAGCATTCATTTACTCATTTATCAACTTATCAAGCACATGTGCCTTCAAAGCTTCAGACACACGATCTTTGTTCTAAAGGAACTTTTGGTCCAGGGGTTTAAGGCAGACATATAAACAAGTAACTAGAACAAACTATTCTATCAGCTGGAAGTTTGATTTATTTATTTTTTACTTGGTAATTACTTGCGTTTACCCGTAACATAGTTTTTACGTATTCAGAGAGCACAGCCCAGTACAGCTTATTGACCCCCAAAATACACTACATGAAAAAGATACCCAACATCTGCAGAGGCTTGGGAACCACTTTCATCCCTGGAAAATCCATTCCTTCTGCCATAACTGGCATAGGCAAATCATAGCTGTGTAAAAGAAAAGACAATATCAGGAAGTCAGTGTAACTTCGATGACTCGGCAGCAGAACAACAGTATGCTTCTGAATGGCTCGTTGTAGTTTCTGAGTAACTTCTTCATTTACACACACCTTTGAAAAAATATTTTGTTTAGGGTGGAGGCAAAAAAACGATGGCTCCCAGGTACAGTTTGTGACACATTTCCTTCAACATCTCACTAACTTCCTCTCAGAGGACATCAGCAGATTGAAGAGATTCTTTGGAAGGCTGTTTAATGACTTAATTAGTATCTTCAGAATTCAGAACACTACATTTAATATCTGTCAATCGGCTTACATGGACTACTTCCCTTACAGACAAGAGGGGTGCAGCATTTCATTGCAAATTTCAGGGCATCAACATGTCTGCTCTCTTCTAAGATATCGTCAAACTCATCCCACTTTTTGAGCTCCTTTGAGAGAGGAGCACAACAGTGCTGGGACGGCAGAGCTGATGGAGAAACAGGAGTTGGATGAGTTGGAAGGGTCCATGGAGCCATCCTGGGTGGGCCTGGGATTCTTTCCTAGGAGTGGTGCTGCTGCTGGGGGCGGTTCTTTCATGCAGGGTTGCCTGACATCGCCTAGGACAGTGGTACCCCTGCAGCCACTCCAGAGGATGCCGGGTGCTGCCATCTTAACCAGGACGACATCAGTTGGAAGTTTTAGAGGGTACTTGGAAGAAAAAAGAGTCAGGGAGATGTAAACATAGGACAGCTTGTTTTGGTTTGCAACAGAGTCTACCCTGTCTGAGAAAATTTATCATAGCTCTAGAAAGCAAACCCAACAACAGGCCTTTTATTCTTTCTGTATCCAAGCCATGGGCTTTTCTCAAAGTGTGGTTTTCTGCCTAGAGTTCGTTAATGTACCAATGCTGTCTCTCTTGAGGCTCAGTTATGACTCTAAAGGTATGAAACATTTGACCAGACTTATGAATAAGACATACACAATCACAGAATGTTTTAGTTTCATTACATAAGAAATTCTGTGGTATCTTTATTTTGTTCCGGGTGATATTTATGAAAAAGGGATCTTTGTGAGTAATACCAGCATTTGTATCTAGGAAGTACTCATTGCCATGAATTTAAGAAAGTTAGTAGTTGTGTTCGTTTACTAAGACTAGCAAAACAAAGTCCCACAAACTGGTTGACTTAAACAACAAAAATTATTTTTTCACAATTCTGGAAGATACAGATCCAAGATCAAGGTGTCATCAGGGTTGGTTCCTGCTGAGTTGTCTCTCCTTGGTTAGCAGATGGCTGTCTTCTGATATCTTCACACATTCTTCTTTCTGTTTCTGCCATCTGTGTCCTAATGTTTTCTTTTCTGGACATTAGTTATATTGGATTAGGGCACATGCTAATGTCCTGATTTTAACTTAATCTCCTGTTTAAAGACTCTATCTCAAACACAGTCACAGGTACTAGGGAGACAGAACTTCAACATATGAATTTTGGGGGACAACTCAGTCCATAACAATGGTTTTCACCAAAAGAATTTATTAAGATTTGAACATTAATATACAGAAAACAAATTGTCATTTCATTTTTAATATAGCTAATAAAATGCATCCAGCTCCTTTAAAGAAATGAGACCTGTTTCATGGCACTTGGTCTGTGCTTATATGTATGTAAGCTTGTATGGCTCACATGTGAAGGAGAGAAATGTAAAATTTTGGAGGAAGCCAGAAACAATGTGAAAGCCTCTGGGTTGCTGTGGGAGTCAACATATTCATTTTCTGAGTCCGGTACTGAAAATGATGGCACATAGTTTGAAAATAATTACCTAAATAATTCTTTTTCTGAATTGGCAGTTAGCCAGTTTCTTCTGTGTAGACTCTCAAGAGCATTTTATCTTCTCTTTTCTTTGCTTTATGAGTCTCAGCTTGATTTCTGTTGTAGCAATGCATCTGCTAGCTAGTGGTATTTCTCTCCACCTGAGTCAGTGAGTGTGTGTACATGAACACATCCATGTGCACGTGTGTGTGTGTATGTGTGTGTGTGTGTGTGTGTGTGTGAGAGAGAGAGAGAGAGAGAAGGAAATTAGATAGATAAAGAAAGAGAGAGACAGAGAAATGGGGAAAGAGGAAAAAAGTGGTTAGGAGGGAGTCGGGGGTGGGGGAGGGAGAGAAAGGGAGTGAAAGGGAGAGAGAATTCTGCTAATAGTGCCAGAGAAGGAAAACAAGAGAACACATTTGTTTTAGATTATCATATATCAACTCTTACTATCTTTCTGATAATTCAGAGGGAATAATCTAAGGAAAGAAAAGGAAGATTTATTTATTGAAATTATTTATTGGATAAAGAATATTTGTGGCATACTCTGAATATTTGAAATTATGCCACTGTTTGAAAGAAACTAGCAGAGCTTTAGTCAGAAGCAATGCTGATACACATAAACTGATCTTGTGTGAAGATTTAGCTATGTCTTAGGTTATAATTTATTGGAGTCATAGCAAAACCATTTTTTAGATTAGGGCATGCATGAACATCTTACAGGTGCACACTCCCACTCTTGAAACTTACCTCTGATTATTTTTGCAGATTTTTAAACAAGAGAGATGTCATAGATCAGGAGTTTCATTATCAATTCAGATAGGATGTTGAACAGCTTTTTTTGATAGTCATAATCCCAATCTATTGAACATTCTTTCTATTATTTAGCACTCCACAGAAACCTATGAATTTACACCTTTTTCTCTTCTTGCTAACTGCATTGGGTCACAAAATGGTCCTGACCTTTATGTAGGTCTTAGATGTTTTTGACGAGGTGCTATAATCTTGCATGAACTTTATTCAGACATTGTGACCCTCACAAGTAAAGAAGTTCCCCTAAATGATTTCAGCAATGCCCTCATTTTGAGTCAACATTATATCTGCAGTTTATGGCCTTCAAAGAGTTTCTTTGAGAAAAGAAACAAAACTCAAGATTCATCAATTTAATGAGCTCCTTTTTCAGAGCTTTAATGCAGAAATTGTCTTTTTAAAATCAATTTCTTTCTTTGTGCAGGTATAATCAATATATTTAATGCTTTAAAATAAGCTGTAGTCAATAGTTTATAGTTCAGAATACTTTTTAATCATAATTGCACTGTCAAAAAACATACTTTAAATGTAAATGTGACTGTTGATATTTACACATTACATTATATAAATGAATGATTTGCATAACCTGAAAAGCTAAGCCCTGACATTGCTTGTCAATGACCTCTTCATTTCCTGGATTCCAAATACTTTTTGGCTCAGGCAACTGAATGTTAACTTTTATTTTAAATGTAAATATCCTCTTAGCAGGAGATGTGAGATGGTTTACCAGTTTGACACGAACTTACTCTACTCCCGGTTCTCACTTTAGGACTTCAGAATTGAAGACCCCAGGGTGACTTCCTGCTTTCAATCCAATAGCAGAAGGAGGGAATTCAGTTATTCGTGTAATAAACATTTTTTGAGGTTACATTTCTTTCAGTCATTGTACAAGGTTCTGAAGATACAGTTATAAATAAGACATGGTTTTAGTTTTAACCTAGACAGAGGTACAGAGAAGTAAGGGGCAATTGTTATTGACTAAAAGTTTGTGTCCCCTTAGAATTCATGTGTTGAAATTTTAACCTTAAGTGTGATGTTTTTCAGAGATGGGACCTTGGGAGGTAACTTAGATCATGAGAGTGAAGCCCTCGTGAATGGGATTAGTGCTCTTATAAAAGAGACCCCAGAGGGTTTCTAGCCTTTTTTCCTTTCATGTGAGGTTCCATTGAGAAATTGGCAGTCTGAAAGCCAGAAGAGGGCCTCCACCAGAATCTGGTCATGCTGGTCATGCTGATCTTAGCCTACCAACCTCCAGAAACAAATTTCCTTTGTTTATAAGCCAGCCAGTCTATAGTGCCTTTCTACTGAAACCTAAACTAACTAAAATAGCAATAACAATGGAGGATAAGTGCTCTGATAGGGGCATAAGAATGTACTGTCTGAATGGGCATCTAATCTGGCCTGAGGAAAGGGAAAACTTTTAAATCGCAGATGTAGCAAGAGGAAGCCTTTAGAGGCTAGATGCCTTTGTCCTTCAGTGGCTTCTTTCTTTAAATTAAATTAAATTAAATTTTACAGCTGTGGGGTAAAAGTCAAGATTGCATAAATAAGTGGTTTAGGTACAGGTGAAGTTTTTGGCCTCCCATTGGACCTCACTTCACCTGGATTAAGATCAGGCACTCTTATTGATATTATGTGCCCTCCTTGTACCCCCTCCTCCAAGGCCCTGGCAGTGTCCCACTACTGCTAATTCTGCCAGTTCCTTTTTTGTAGTATTATGATAGGTGTTCAGAGTCCACTTTTGAGTGAGAACATGTTGTGCTCAGTTCTTTGTTTCTGTGATACAGCACTGAGTATGATAGACTCCAAATCCATCCAAGTTGCTGTGAAGTCCATGATTTTGCCCTTATTTGTGACTGCATAATATATCATTGTGTGTATGTACCATGTTTTTTTAATTCTAGTCTGGGTCAATGGGCTTTAATTCTTCCTCCCTCATGATGAATAGTTGACCACTTGCCTCTCCACTGATCTCTGCTGTGATAACTGCTCTTTTTGACTCGTCAACATGGATGAATGATACCTGTGCTATACCACCTTTACTTCCTTGTACTGCCTTTATAACTTTCTGCCTTATTTAATTATGGTTTCTTTTATGCACTCATATCTCTTTTTACTCTAGACACATGACATCTTGGTCAAGTTCCAAGCCTTTGGCCAGTCTAGCAAGGTTGTCTTGGGCTCAGAATTACTGCTTTGTCTGGTTTTTCCCTTTTTATTTTACCTTAAGAATGCCACCTGTTGAGTGCTGGTGTCATTTTTCTTCATGTGGAAAGAAGTATAAAACTTAGCAAGGATGATTTGAGGAAACTGGATTCCTGCCAAACGTGAAGTTCAAGCTTGCTGTGTGGTGATATCATATAGATGGAGAAAAGATGATGGGATGCTGCATGATGGAGTATATTTGTTTAAGTGTCTTAGGCAAATTATGTGTAAGGCACATGCCCAGGCAACTTCTTTCATGTAGCCCCCGTAATCATATTTATTTTATAATAATTGATAGAATTTACAAAATTTTATTAATTTAGTACCTTAAATTTTTCTTAGAAATATGTGCACTTGTAGCAGCACTGGTAGCTGATGCAAAAGCTTCTCCATCAAAGTTTCTGGAAAAACTGAAGGACTGATAGAAATGCTTAATAGGGATCTATTGATATGAAGGACTGAGTAATGGAATAGACAATTCACATTCACTGTTTCGTTCAAGGAAGTGGGTCAATTCTAAAATCTTCCCCTAATACATGACTCAATATTCTCATATCTTCTCCTTTCACTCTAAGCCAATATCCCCTTGGACTAGTAAGTCATACCTTTAATACTCTACATAAATTTAAATAAAACAGTCTTGTCCCTTTGTCAATTAAATAGTCTCCCTTCAGCTTCCTTCAGTCTAATCTACTCTCTTTCATCTTCATAACAGTAGTCATACTGATATTTCTAAAAGTTAAATAGTATCATGCCATTTCCTTGTCAGTTGTCATTTGATGTCCATTGTGCATCTACTGAAAATTCCTTTCTCTGGCCTTCAAGCCCTTGAATGATCTGATTCTTGCTAATCCAGATGACGCCTCTTGAGACATTTATTCCAGAACACACTGCTTCAAGTTCTTCAGTCCTCTTTCAGCTTCTAGGACAGATCAAGTTGTTTTTAAACTCAAGTCTTTACACACATTGTGTTGTCTGTCTAAAAATATTTTCTCCTGGATCCTCACTTTTTTGGATCTATCTAATACATTTGAATCAGCTAAAGTGTTTCCTTCATGAAGAGACCGTCTCTGGTCTGCGAAGTAGGTAGCAAAGTAGGTCTCTTCCAGCTTGTTCTATGTAGCATTCTACTGTACTACAGCTTATTGCAATTTGTAATTCTTTCTTTTATGTATTTGTTTTTGGTCTGCCTGCTCAAACAGTCTGTAAGCTTTCTGAGAGCAGAATTTTTACCTGCTTCATTTTCCATTGCACCCCAGTGCCGAGAACCGTGTCATTAAACAATGAATATTTATTGAAGGTATAAATTAGACAATGTCACTCAGTATAAAGCAATATTGTGTGTGTGTGTGTCTGTGTGTGTGTGTGTGTGTGTTTAGTAGACACAGGGATGAGACTATTCTATGCAAATTTGTGTGGAGTACTAAAAGGCTTGACTTACTAGTGGCTACAGCAGAGAGTTAACACCACAACTTTTGTCCCGTGTCTTGGTATGAGTACACACTAAAGATATTGGACTTGATTTAATCAATACCATTTGTGACAATCTTAACACTCTAAAAATTCAGAAACAAGCAGGCATCAGTAGCACCTGGTGGCATACTTCAGGAGCGAAACTGCTGATTGGCATTGGCAATAGCAAGGGATATTACTTTAGCTACCTGAAGCATGAAAGGAGAAAACAAATAACTTCTGTAAAATTGTAAGAATGACTCTCCAGGGAGATCTGGAACTACTCAGAAAAAATTAAAGAAGAGTGTGGAGAAAGGTCGCACAACTAGATATGTGATTTTCTTTTGAAAAAATGTCCCTCTTTGTCCAGCTTAACAGATGCATCCCCCAAATCATGTATTAGCTGTAGGAATAAGTATCATCTAAGCATTACATAAATGTTTAGGATGCCAACATTTTCTCTAGTTGTTGCAGTTGTCTATTCTTATGTAAAGCTATTTTTGTATGCGACACAGTGAGTGGTAGTAAGAAGAAGTAATTAATATGGATCATGATGACTGCTGTGCCAGGGAACCATCAGTGTGCTACCAGAGAACATGGATTGGATGGGCATCCAGCCTCACCTGAAAGATAACAAGGTGACCTTTGGAAGCTTAATTTAGTGACTTACAACAATGACCATTTAATTTTTCAGGGTCAAGAATTTCAGCAGGACTGTATTAACTCATTTTTGCATTACTATAAAGGAATATCCAAGACGGGGTAATTTGTAAAGCAAAGAAGTTTACAAGAAGCATGGCACCAGAATCTGCTTCTGGAGAGGATCTCAAGGAGCTTCCAATCATAGCAGAAAATGGAGGAGAGATGCACGTCATATGTCAAGAGAGGATGGGTGAGGAGGAGGTGGCAGGCTCCTTTTACCTGCCCAGATCACATGGGAACTAAGAGTGAACTCATTCGATACTGAAAATGACGCCAAGTCATATGTGAGGAATCTGCCCCCATGATGAAAACACATCCTATTAGACTCCAACTCCAACACTGGGGATCAAACTTCAATGTGAGATTTGATGGAGAAAAATGTCCAAACTATATCAAAGTTACTTCAGAGCAGTTCATTTCATGTGACATTCAGTGATGTGGAGGTCTAAAGGACCTCCCTCACAAGCTGTCAGTGGTACTTGCTGTCAACTGAGAGATCAGTGAGGACTGATATGCAGGAGTCTTAGTTTTTCATGTGGTCCACTCCACATGTCTGTTTGTGCTTCTTCACAGTATGGTGACCAGGTTTCCAAGAGAAGCAGTATAAAGAGTAAAACTGGAAAATAACTGTGTGAACGTTTTAAGTTATAAGTTATACATCTGTATAAGTCCATATTTATCAGTTTACATTATCACTCGCAAAACACTTTCTAGTTCAAAAAAGATTACACAATATGGGCTGATGAGCCCACATTCAAGGCGAGAAGAAACAGATTCTACCCATTGATGGGAGAATGACAATATTGCCAAATGGGACATACTGCTGTGACCATCTTTGAAAACACAGTCTCCCTGAATTGAACTCCACATCTTTAAAATAAAAAAAAATAAAATAAAAAAAAATAAAAGAAGACACAATCTGTCTGCTGGTATAAAATCTCTTGATATTTTGCTTTTTTTTTTTTTTTTAGTATAGAAGGCAATTGAAACTTTCCTCTTGACGATGACCTTTCACATCCTTGAATGAAGTCCTGAAGAAAATTATTTTTATCTTCTTTTATTTTCTCTTTAGAAGTTATACAGGCAGTCAACAAACACATGAAAGAATGCTCAGCCTCACTAATCATCAGAGAAATGCAAATCAAAACCACACTGAGAAATCACCTAACCCCAATAAGAATGGCCATCATTAATAAAACAAACAACAGATGCTGGTGGGGTTGCAGAGAAAAGGGAACACTTCTACATTGCTGGTGGGAATGCAAACTAGTTCAACCTCTATGAAAAACAATGTGGCGATTCCTAAAAGAACTAGAAATTGACCTTCCATATGACCCAGCAAGCCCTCTACTGAGAATATACCCAGAGGAACACAAATCATTCTACAAGAAAGATACCTGCACACGCATTTCGATTGCAGCATTATTTACAATAGCAAAAACTAGGAGCCAGTCGTGCTTCCCATCAAAACTGGACTGGATAAAATGTGGTGCATATACACATGGGAATATTATGCAGCCATAAATAAGGACAAACATATGGATTTTGCAGCAACTTGGATGATTTGAGTCTATAATACTTAGTGATCTATCACAGAAGCAAAGAACAGAGTACCACATGTTCTCACTTGTAAGTGGACCCCAAACATTTACCATAATACTATAGGAAAGGGATTGGCAGTAGCCAGATACTGCCAGGGTGGGAGGGGTGCGCACAATATCAATAAGGGTACCTAATCTCAAACCATTCAAAGTGGGGACCAAAGGGAGGCCCAAACTTTACTTGTATGATGTGCACTTGAAGATCTAATCCTGTATTGTACCTCACATCTTTAAAATAAAATATTTTTAAAAAGAAAAAATGACCTCCCCCTAAATTTCTATTTTTGAAAGATGGCTAATTTCTCAATATATTTTAAATCCGCAATTCTTATTGACTCCCAAGAGTTGATAAACACTGAGCAAAAATGAAAGAACACAGCCTTTCTCCAGTTTGTAATAGTAAATTCGTTCCCCTGTCAGTATGACATCTTGAAATAAAGAATATTGTTGTAGCTTGTATTTGGAAACTTAGATCTAGCTCTTGGACTCTCGTCACTACTAGTACTTTGTGAAAATCATATATATTTGGGGACTTGATGATATAGTATCGGAGATTCATGCTTACCTTAAAATGATTTATATTTCAGATAAATTTGGTGCATTAGAGCTTTCTTACGGCTATTGAAGAGACTTTGGTTAGTAATTCGACTTAGAAATAAGTTACTCATCTACTTTGTATCTATTTAATTACAATGACAAGAATATGCAAAATATTTATTTTCACATGTAGAGTTGGCCATCAGTTATGTCTGGCTAAAGTTAAATTAATTGAGACTTTGGTTCCTTCTTTACATTGTTTCTATTAAGTGTGAACACATTGTTTTTCTCATACTAAAAGTCAGAATCATTGCTTTTGTTTGTTAGTTGAGTTTGAGTTTTGTCAAGGAAGCATTTTAATGGTGTGTGCAGATAATAGAAACTCAGAACTCACAGATTATTGAAGTAGAAACATATTTGCGTGAATACTGTACTGTTTGATTATTTCAGCTATTTGTCTCTGTTTTTATCCATGGATTTCTTATGTGTCATGATTTAGTAGACATTTTATAATTGGCTTCTCACAGCAACTCTATGAGATAGGTGACATTACTTTCCCTATATTACAGAAAAGGTTAATACAAGCACAGAGGGACCTAGCAAGTTGCCCAAGATCACATATCCAACAGCTGGTAGAGCCTGGGATCAATCCCAGATTTGGTTTTGATTTCAGAGTCTACCTCTTAATCCTTGTGGCATGTATTCCTTTCTAGCCCTGAAATCACACAGTAATGTATATATATTTTCAGAAATTCCACTCATAAATTCCACAGGGTGGTTCCAGGAATGAGGCTGTAACCCAAAAGCACTAACTCTAATGTATCTTGGAAGTACTGAATCATTTGTATAATGAATCCCAGACTGAGTGATGAGACAGATATCACAAGGTTTGGAGGCTTAATGGGCTTCATCCTCAACATGTTTAAGAACTTTCCCTTGTACATCTGTCATCCTTTCATAGTTCTGTTAAAACATCATTATTCTACTTCTACTTCTACCCACTGCCTGGCTAAGCTTTTCTTGCAGTTCAGTTTTTCACACTCAGTGTTGCTTCAAAGGAGTAGGATGATAAAATAACTTAAGTCAAAAAAAAAAATCCAGTAGCAGACTATTAAAAATAGTGCAAATTGCATAGGACTGCAAACATGTTTTATCTTAAAAATTTATCGGGAACATTTGCTTAACTGGAACAATTTTGCATATTCACTTCCATCTGCCTATGAAATATTCCCTTGGATAAAACTACTCCTTGTTCTGAATATTCAACATTAACTTTTCTCCTTGGCTTTTTAATCAATTCACATGTTTATTACAAACACAAATCAGGCAGTTTATATTACGTGTGTGTGTATAATCATTTACTTAATACTTTTTTTTTAGTTTAACCTACTCTTTATTCACATCTATTGAAAATGCATATTATTAACTCATGTAAAGAGTTTTCAAGGCATTGTGACCAATATAGTTAACCATTTTGTGGACTTATTCTCATGATTTACTGTCTCTCATAGTGTGGAAGCTAGTGTAGCATACTTTTAGGGAGCTATTGATTGGAATTTTTTCTTTGATAGGTTATAGTCAGAAGACTGAGGTTTTAGTTTCTTATTTGTCCCCTTTAGTTTATGTTTTTTGGCATTAGGTCATATTTTGTGTAAGTTTTGGTGGAGGTATAGAAGGACTTGATATTTACTGTATGTGAAGGTACCATCACAATTATCTGATATCTTTTTAACTTTAACAGCTCCTCCTACTTTAGCTCTGAAGCAAGAGTTTCCATTGTTCAAGGCTCCTGAAGCTCAGATTCATAGCTAGGAGCAAGTTCCAGATTGTTTCCAGTGCTCTAGTAGAAACCACTCTCTATGCCCTGGATTCTCTCTCTTCTGTCCTATCTGTGCATGAATTTAACCCATCCTCATGCCAAAACTTTTGAATTTAATTGTCTACTCAATGAACCCTGCACTGTCTGCTTAGCAATCAGTTTTGGATAGTCTCTGATGCTATCCTTTTGTTGAACCTTTTCTTTATCTTTGGTTCTTGTGGGTTTCTCCCAAACAAACCTTGTGCATGACACAGAATCTTAGAATCCACATCACCATCTGAAATCCCAGGAACTGCTTATCTAGGAGAGAAGTAGACAGACATTGTGTCTGGTACAACACAAGACATAAAGACACAATCTCTGCCCCAAGAAGCTGATTTACCTGTCCTAGTCAGGGGATGGGAAATATGTATATATGCTTTTTGGAAGCAATAGATGTGGAATTTTGAGAACACAGAAGGCCCCAAATCAAACTTCACAGTTAGGGAAGATTGTTTGAAAGACATATCACTTGAAATGAGTCTTAATGATAGAAAGGCAGTTACCAGGTAGAGGAAGTATCTGAAGAGGAAGCTGTTTTTATTTTAAAGCAAATTAGTGCACAGAAAACAGCATAGTGTTAATAAAGAAATACAAGCATTTGGATATTGCCAGAATATAAAATGCAATGTAAACAAGAAAAGCTGACACTGAGGAAGGCAGAGGTCAGAACATGAAAACTCTAGTGAAAGACATGGGCCCGCTTGTACTGATAGAAAGCCAGTACTTGTAACACTTTGCTGTTTTAAGTGTCACTTGGCATCCACTCACTCTTCTTCTGAAACTGGCATAGTAATTGGGTTTTGGAGTCTCCACTATTCCTGTCCACAGGGTTGAGCGATGTTGGATTCAGTTCAAATTCAGCTATATTATGCCAGCCTTACATTACTGGTAAGAACAAAATAACAATGACCAAGGTGGTTCCTTCGTCAGCTCTGTCTCTTTTCTCCCATTTTATTTTCTCCTAAATGCTTGTAATAATAGTGGTTACTAAGCATGAGGTATGTACGTGTGTAGGATGTGGAACAGAGATCGTTGGGCTATAGGAGATAGAAGGTAATACCTAACCGCTAGTTGACTCAAAATTTCCCAAAACCGACAGGATAAGCAAAATTTCCCAAAACCTGGCTGATGAATGTTCTATGGTTCTAAGCACGTGTGGATTCTATTTTTTTCCTTCTTTCTTTCAGGATTGCTAGTTTCCTTAGTTTCAGATGGCTAAGCATGGATACACTATTAAGCTGTGTATTTTTTCACTCTATATTTATCATATAATTATTGCTAATTCTTTTAACATTCTGAAAAAATTGGAATTATGTCCATATGTAGGAGAAAAGTAGACAGGCAATATATATATTTTGTCCTTTGCCCAGACTGGATTCCAGTGGCACACTCACGGCCACCCCAGCGTCAACCTGCTGGGCTCCAGTGATCCTTCCACCTCAGTCTTCTAAGTAGCTGGAACTACAGGCGCACGCTACCATGCCCAGCTAATTTTATTATTATTATTATTATTTATTGTAGAGATGAAGTCTTGCCAAGTTGCCAGGGCTGGTCTTGAACCCCCGGGTTCAGGCAATCTACTCGCCTCAGCCTCCCAAAGTGCTGGGATTACAGGCTGAGCCACTGAGCCCGACCTCTTATATATTATTATTTTCCTGGGAAACTAGGAGGATTCAGGATATTAAATAATTTCCAAAGTATTTCTCATGGAACCACAATGTAATAACTCAACATTTTAAATTTCACTTATAAATAACTTCCCTTACAAGAAATTATTTCCTTTGTATATTAATTTTGCTACATAGGTAGCATAAGAATTTTTATCTCTCCCTCCTTTACCTTGGGGAGGTGAATCTCCTTCCTCTCTCTCTCTAATTTGCTTTCTAAATAAACTATATTTTCCCTCTTTCTTTTTTTATTATAAAGATATGGGATATAATTTATGATTAGGTATACAAATGATTATGCAGGTACCCTTGTTGATGAGGTGTGCCCCTCCCTCCACTGGCAGTTTCCCTCAACTGCTAATCCCCCCCCACCCCGGGGGGCAGTTTCCTACTACTGCCATTTCCTTTCTTATAGTATTATAAGTGTTCAAGTTCCGCTTATGAGTGAGAATGTATGGTACTCTGTTCTTTGTTTCTGTGAGAGATCACTGAATATGGTCTGTACTTTAAGTGTACCCAGCAACCAACAGGTTGTACCCAGTAGGTGATTTTTTGGGTACCTCCACCCTCTCCCTTCTGTATCTCCAGTGTTTATTATATCATTCTCTGTGTCTTTGCAGATTCTTAGTGTAGCTCCCATTTGTAAGTGAGAACAAAAGGTGTTTGGTTTTCCGTTCCTGAGTTAGTTCATCCAAGTTGCTGCAAAAGATATTATTTCATTCTTTTTGACTGTTGAATAGTTTTCTATAGTGTATATGTACCACATTTTCATTATTCACTGATTGGTTGATGGGAATTTAGGTTGATTCCACATCTTAGCAATTGTGAGTTGTGCTGTAATTAACATGTGAATGCAGGTGCCTTTTTTCTATATTGACTTCTGCTCCTTTGTGTAGATATAATTATCCAGTAGTGGGATTCTGGATCAAATGGGAGATCTCCTTTTGGTTATTTGAGAAATCTCCATATCTATTTCCATAGAGGTTGTACTAATGTACACTCCCATCAACAGTATAGAACTATTCTCTTTTCTCTGCATCTGCGCCAACATCTATTGTTCTTTTTTCTTTTAATAATGACCATTTTGACTCCACCAGCAATTTTGGTAGATGACTCTGAGAAAACGTTTACATCCTTTCCTTTGCTAATAAGGAAGCTATAGCACAAAACAGACAAAATAGTAGCTGGAGTTGAAACAAGGGATAAGTCGAGGTCTTTTTACTTCTTAACTTGCAAGCTATCAGCGTTATGCATGCTTTCTTTTTGCAAAACTGCATAGTCAGTTTCTTGACTAACGTAACACAGATTGGTTTTATTACCACTGAGTTATTCCTCAGTGATCTTTTGTCTACTACTGGGACACAGTTAGGAATGCCTTTTATACTATATTATCAGTCAGGATAGGAATATGACTTCCTTAACCACAGAAGAAAAATGATAGCTATTTATCAGATTCGGAATCTATATATCCAAATTGTATTTTATCCGAAAGGTTCTTGTGGTGAGCACCCAAAATACACATTATAGCATGTATAATGATAGCAATTTGACAAATAATTCACATATACAGAGCTTCTGAAATATACTTGAATTGAAATGGTTTGGGGACTATAATTATAAGCAGAGGCCTCCCTGGCTTTCAGTTCACCTTGGGGTCATAATTTTATATTTTGAACATTTTCTCAGAAGAGTATTACCCTGGAATGGGCTTTCTTAACAGCTTTCCTGTTGAACTCTGGCAAGTCTAGAGTGTGTCAGAAAAATGTTTTAACTCCATCCTATTTCTGCTTGGCTAGAGAAAGCTTTTAATCTCTGGAAAGCTTACATTTTGTAAATGGGGGTTGTAAAAGTAGTTTATTTAAGAAAAAAAGAATGTCATTGCTTTCTAAATATGAAAAAATTATATGGCTTAGATACATTTGGCAGTTTTTATCAACCCACCCATCTCTGGAAAGGGCTTGTTAGCCCATGAATACTGTGTCATATCTGAGGTTCAATGTATAGGTTCAATACATACCAGAATGTTTTGTACAACATTACAGAATGTAATCTTTAAATAAAAGAGTGAAAAGTCCCACATATTTGAGGGTTCAAAATATTTATATTAATGTGTATGATGGCAAAATTTGAGGTTGCAACTTATAATGAAAAGCCAATTAGTCATCTTCCCATTTTTGGAGAATACCTGCTTGATATGCTGCCAACAGAGCACAATTCTACCTTTCCCATTTCTTTGTTAGGTATTATAGGGTACTAATCTTGATTTACTTAAAAAGTATTTTTAACTTTTATTTCTACATTTTGAATGTTTACCTTTAAGTTACATTTTTTTTCGTTGTGTGTAGGACCACTTTAGCTATTGTTGCTTTTGAATTTGAATTCTTTTGTTGGAATCATTAAGTTGTTCCACTGCACAATTAATTTTTCTTCTATGGAAGAAAAAAACTTGTTAATTATGACACCTTGGTTGATAACAAGAGACATGGAATCTAGAATGTTAGATCTGGTAGGGACCTTCACATTGGTCTAATCATTGGTTATAACTCATGAAAAAAAATTGCAGCTAAATACTCATACACAGATATCCCCTTTCCACTGTGCATGTGCGTGCACACACACACACACACACACACACACACACACACACACACACACACATTAGCATTCAAGTAAATAAAACAGAAGCAAAAGTTTCAGGAAAAATTACTTATACTTTGTGTAACATATTCAGGCATTTTCTCTTCTAGTTCATTAAGCGGACTAGATTTTTAACATGTGGTACATATGCATGATGGAATATTATGCAGCCATATATAAGGCCAAAATTAAGAACTTCATAACAACTTGGAAGGATTCAGAGTCTATCATACTCAGTGATCTATCACAGAAACAAAGAACCAAGTACCATATGTTCTCACTTATAAGTGGACCCTGAACAATTATCATAATACTATAAGAAAGGAATTGGCAGTAGAGAGAACCTGCCAGACTAGGGGACACACTTCATCAATAATGGTACCTGATCTCAAACCAGGTGAAGTAGGGACCAAGGTGAGGCTCAAACTTTACCTGTACAATGACTATTTGAATACCTAACCCTGAATTGTACCCATCTTTAAAATAAAAATTAGGGAAAAAAAAAAAAAAGAAAAACATGCTAATCCCGATCTGCCAAATTGATCTCATCACCGAGACCAGCTACATACTTTGCAGGGTCTAAAGCAAAATGAATCTTATGGGTCCACTTGTTAAAAAATGATTAAGGTCAGATAGTAATAGTAGAGCATTAATTCAAGGGTGGGGCCCTTTGGTCCATGCAGAATTCTGAGCAAGTGAGACTGCACAGGGTGTATATCTGTGAAGTCAGTGCTGTTCAGCACCTACAAATGGATTGTGGCCAACAGTTAAACAACATTACCCTAGAATCACTCCCGTGTTTTGCAGATGTGAAGATCGAGGCCTGTCTAACTTGTTTAACATCAAAGGATGATTTAATGCAGCAGAATGGCAGTTCCCTGACTTCTGTTCTGTTGTTCTAACTGCTAATTTCAACTAGATTACTCTGGGGATAGGAAACATGACATATTATGTATAAATGTGCATACATAGAAGATGTACTTGTGCGTTTTCTGGCTCTGTGTCAATATCACAGCACTACTCTATAACTCCAACAGTAACTTTTTTTCTTTCTTTCTTTTAATAGCTTTAAGAGGAACAAATATTTATGATCTGGCTGTATCCAACACTCTCACCTGTGCTTATTCACCATCCTCACCTGTTCATGTTGTACCCAATAGGTGATTTTTTATCTCTCCATTCCTTCCCCCCCTTCTGAGTCTCCAGTGTCAATTATATTATTCTCTTTGTCTCTATATCATTTTCTATGTCTGGTTCTTTGTGAGCTATCTCTCCCTCTGATCCCTACTTTAAAAAATTTAATTCAGATGTTACTGAAAATATTTCTAATACCACCTAATCTATTTTTATGTCTTGGCAAGAGAGAAATGTGTGTGTGTGTGTGTGTGTGTGTGTGTTTTCTTTGAGGCTTTCTGAACGACCAACAACTATTATATAGCAGTGTAGTTGTTCAAAGGTAATAAAATCAAAGAACCAGACATAAGGTTCAGATTCTGGGTCAAAGAAGAAAGCCTTAAGAAGGAGGGACTCATAATGCCCTGTAAAAACTGAGAAGAGCTATGGAGGAATGAAATAGAGGGGATAGATTTAGAGAGGAAAGGAAATCTTTTCTCTGGGTCTGAAGGAAAGAATGAGAGATAACTATGTATGTTTAAGATATTGATTCTGGGTGTATAGAGAAGTAATTTATCCATGGTTTTTATTTGTAAATAGAATTAACACCCAGAGTCATCATGTGGTAAGGAGAGTGTGTAGGGAGTCAAGCAGAATGGAAGGTTTAGAGAAGTTACCAAGTGAGACTAGATAGCCTCAGGGATCATAACTTTAAGAATAGGAGATCCATAGCATGAATAATTTAGGTAGTATATTCAATGTTGCATACCTATATATCCACCTAGCTTTAATAAAATATTATTGAATCACAACAATAATTATAATGCAAAGATTATTAATAAATAAAATTTAATTGATCATTAGGCTCACACAACTGACTGTTTCTAAGCAAAAGTGATTTTGAACTAGTTAAATAGCATGAGCTCTTAAAATATGATCGGATCCAAATCTGCAATACTTTTGATGTGTTTGTTGGGAATGTTGATTAACTTGTGTTCAGATCTATTCTTGAAGTCAGTGATTAATTTGGCAATACAAATTAGGGTTTTTAAAAACCCCATCTTTATTTTTAACAGATCCAGGGAGTCTACACATAGAGAATGATTGAAAGAAAACAAGTGAATAAAAGTTTTTTTTAAAAAAACAATCAAAATGTCACTCAATATTGCTGTTTTTAAATTTGAAATTATAATTTTCCATTCAATCAAACTATGAGGAAATACCATTTTTTAAAATGTGAATGAATGTTAAACATTTCTCTCTATCTGTTGTCCAGGCTGGGGAGTGCAGTGGCACACTCACAGCCACCACAGTGTCGAGCTGCTGGGCTCCAGTGATCCTTCCACCTCAGCTTTCCAAGTAGTTGGAACTACAGGTATGCAATGTCTGGCTAATTTTTACTTATTTATTGTAGATACAAGTTCTCGCCAAGTTGCCCGGGCTGATCTCAAGCCCACAGGCTCAGGCAATACACTCGCCTCAGTCTCCCAAAGTGGTTGAATTACAGGCTGAGCCACCGAGCCCAGCCAAACATTTCTTAACAGACTTCCAGATATAATTCTGTACTACAATGGTATTTACGTATTAATTAAAAGAAAATTTGAAAAATGTACCTACATGAAGCAACTTGTGCCAAGACTTCTTTCAGATTTGACAGTTTTAAGGTGTTTTCATCTACTGTTTCTTCCTTTCACTCCATATTTCATTCTTTTGCTTCTCCCTTTTTTCCTCTTAAAGTGTTTGTGTGTCTTAATTTCAAGCATAGAAGCTGGTGAAAACTGTACGAAATCTTTTCATCCGTCATGTTTCAGAGTTTCCATAACAGACACTATTAAAATCAACATGTATGATACTACTTTGTTTTTCATGTTAATTTGTTGGTTTTAGTGAATTTGGGAATCCTTTGGCAGAAGCATACAATTGTGAGTTCTCAGTATGTTCGTCGTGAAATCTATACATAGTTTAGCCTGAAAGAAAAACTATTCTGTGCTTATCTCTTCCCCAAGATCAAGAAAGTATCAAAAGTTAGCATGTGTTAGGCAGCCCTTTGATTCATTTTGATACTCCTTTTCAGGATAAACTGTTAGTAAGTGTAACCACAAGATAATTAAAGGCTCTTGGCATCTCTTTATAGCAACTTTCAAATATCAAATGCCCAGGCACACAGTAGGCATAAAATGTCTTCTCCAATGATCAGAGCAAAGTGTAAAAATAATAAACTGAACATTTATTACTGAAAGCTCTTCTGAGATTTCAAGACAGCTATTAAACTTAATTTCTCCCCAAAGTTTATACATTAACACCATGAACTATTCACCATATTAACGTTTTAATTAAGATCTGGTCACCTACAATAATTTGTTTCAATAATTTTAGGAATAGCAATCCCTTAAAAAAGATCAATGGTGAACAACGTTTAAGATTTAAATGACTGCCTTCAACCTCCTGAACTATTTCTCAGTAGTTTACTTAATTTAGAAAATAACTCAGGGGTTCTCATTGCCTTAATTAAAATTTAGGTGAGTCAAAATATCTAGAACATAATTTTTTTCAGTATGTTATTATTTATGTTAAAATGTTATGCTATAAAAAAAACAGGGTGAAACATAGTTTGATATGTTTCTTTTTTATGAGATATCTAACAGCCTTTAGCATGCCTTTAGATATTCATTGTGAATCTTTAAGGGAGAAGGGATAGGGAATACAGTGTTTTCTGCATTTGCTTGACTACTTTTGAGAAAAAAGACCTCAGGGAACGACTCTGTAAAAAGAACATGTTGTGGGAAAAGCTGATATAGAGAACGTTTGAGTTTCTGTTTACACATTCAAGGACATAGTCATAGAATATAGAAAAAGTGTCAACTGTTTGTTAAGTTATAAAAAATGTGTTATCTTAAGGTGAAGCAATCTCGTGTAAAGTGAGATAGTTGCAAATTTAAACCAAAACTGAAGTCTAAGCCCTCTGTTTTCTATTAGCTTGTGAGGTGATGGTTTAACAGATTATCTTTGAATAAAGTTCCTTTGTGTGCACTTTTTTAGTGAGGCTGATGAAAGTGGAAATTCTAGTCATCTTAGCTCTGAGAAAATCTTCAGTGTCACAGGAAGATAAATTCCACATGTCAAGACACAAGACCTCTGAATCACAGGGTTGCAGACAATCTTGATTTATCCCACTAGACTAAGATTATACAAAATCATTTTTCCCTAGAAGGGATAGAAGACAAGAGTCCTCCAGTATGATATTGATTGATAATATCATAAAAAATAATCACTCATTTTTTGAGTGCTATGTGCTTGCTACTACTGTGCTAAACTTTATGTGAATCATTGCACATAATCCCCAAGAATTTCTTTAGGTCAGGAAAATTCCTATTCTCATGTTTAAATATGGAAACTGAGGCCTGGAGAAGTTGTATACCTTTCCCAGATCTTACAACCAATGCGTGACAGAGCTTGGATGTGAATATAGGAAGTATGACTAATAAGGCCATCTTCTTGAACACAAAAGGTTTGCCCTCTTTGATATGTTTCAATTTCAGTAATGCAGTTCCTAGTAACAAAGTATGAATTGGACGGTCCCCTTTTTTATTAAATGGGGCATCTCTGTGGCTGCCATTGTCCCAAGTTTCTTGACACGTATTCCTTACTAATTAAAGTTTAAATATGGAATTTTCTTCCATCCTTTTTCAAGATATGACACCAACTTGTGTTTGTATCTGAGTTTGGGGAGGTAAGGGAAGGTCTTGTCTAGGGAGATAGGGAAAAAATGTGTTTGCTGAGAATGATGAAGACTCTTTAGACTAAAGTAGAGAGAGGAGTGGATACAATTGAAAAGTATTTTAGCAACTTCAAGGATATGCATAAGAGCACCATGAGATAAAGGTTACAATATTGTTCACGTAGTATGTGATTTTAAAATCAAGCCAAAGACGACAGATGTGGTCCTGTGTGGTTGCATCTATATATGTAGATGTGGCAAAATGAGTCTGCATTTACTTATGGAGGTGTCTCCTAGCACCGATCAGTTCTTAGGCTCCTGGAGACGCAACACAATAGAGTTAGTGGAGGTGACACTGCTGCTGTGATCAGATCAGTTGCCACAGGTGATTCCTAATGGGTTCGGAGCTCAGCGTCCTTTACTAATTTCTCATTTTCATTCCTACTGTCAGAGTTCAGGCCCTTATTACCTCTTGTCTGGACTGCCAGCTGGTCTGATTGACTGTGGTCTCACATCTCTCACAATCACCTGCAGAGTTTAAGGTTCTTAAAGCTCCCTTTTTATCATGTCACTCTCCTGATCAAAAGTCTCCAGTGGGTCCCCATCACCTACTGAATGAAGAGCAGACTTTGTAGCCTGGCATTGAACAGTCTCCTGAACTGGCTGTAACCTATCTGTCCTTCCTTCTACTCCTGATTAACTCACATGTGTCCTTCATCCATGACTCCTGACAGCAGCTGGTAGCTTGTTTCCTCATACCGTCTCCTTTGCTTTTGCTTTTCTGTCCTTTGAAATGCTCGTCTTCTTTTTTCATTCCATTGGCATTCTACATATGCATTCTTTAATGCCCATTACGTCTCTTTCTTCAATAAAGCTCTCTGATCATCTCAACCGTGAGAGTCTTTTTATCCTCTAAAGATTTTTTTCATTTCATTTTAAAGATGTGGTGTGGTGTACAATCCAGGATTAGGTACATAAGTGGTCATGATACAGGTGAAGTTTGAGTCTCCCACTGATCCTCAGTTTCTCTGAAGTTTTTGAGTGAATTTGTGATCTCTTTTCTATACAGTTACCAATTTTTCTTCAGATTATAGCTAGAGCACATCTTTATGCTGAATTCTGAGGTTACTGAGTGCAGAGATTGCGTCTCAGTCATTTCTACTCCTCTCTGTGACTAGTCCAGGGCCACGATGTAGTAAGTGCTCCAAAAAATATGTCTTTCACTCAAAAAGAGTTGATTTCTGTCATTCCAGAGACTCTTATCCACAAAAACCTAAATTCTCAAAGACAAGTGGTTATGATATTTCGTCTGCCCTATTTGCTTTCCTGGTGTCCTCTATTTTTCTTTTGAAAAATCATCACAATTGGAATTAAGATATTAATTTGTATAGTTATTTCTTTATTGCTGGCCTTTATAGGGACAGATACTAAGTCTGTCTAACTCATCATTGTATCCTCAGAACTAGCACAGTACCTGGAATGTGGGAGTCATGTAGCAAATATTAATTGAATAGGTAAACAAGTCTCCTAACCTAATAGATTTCCAAAACACCTGAAATAAATAATTGTGTATTTAAAATAATTGTGTATTGAAAAATAGTTGTGTAGTTAAATAGTTGCATATTTAAATAATTGTGCAGTTAAAAATAATTGTGTATTTAAAGGCATAAATTGTACACTTACTACACTGAGCACATTGCTAGGGCTAGAACAACAAAAATTGAAAGTGACTTTCCTCTAATCCAAGAGGGAAAACTTTTATTCAATTCAATCATTGACAAAATAAATTAAGCCTGCCCATCTGATTTTAGAGCAACCCCTGCCATAGCTGGTCCATAAAGAAATCACAAAATCTCTCTAAGTCTATATTCCTGGCTAAACCAATGTGGTCTGCCTTACTTGGAAATATTACTTGACATCTTTATTTTATTGCTGATTTTTCAATTATCTAGAGCCATTTCTTTTGTGCAGTAGATTTCACCTCATGCATCTATAGCAAAGAACTCAGTTGACAACACAGAATGTATAAACTTCAAATATTTGATAGCATCTCCATGATTAAGTAGTTTGTCAGAGTCCAGTCAAAAGTTCAGATGATGAAGAGGTTGGGAAGATGGCAGCCATACCAGTCAGACTATGCAAGTCTCCATGTGAGAGTGAGTGTATGGGAAATTTTGTGTACGTGCTGGTGAGTGAGTGAGTGTGTTAGTGGCTGACTGAGTGAGATATGGAGCCGGCAGCCAGGAATCTCCTGGTGCAGTGGCTGGTGCCACAGAGGCTGGGCTTGGACCCTAGTGATTATCAGGACACAGAAGCCTAGCACCATTTTCTTTTTCTTTTAAATCAACAAACCCTCCTTGGGAAGAAAATGCTGGGAAAGACAGTTGAAGTGGGGCTCATGAGTGAGTGACTAGGCTCCTGGTGTAACAGCTGGTGCTGCAGCTTCTCTACTTTTACCCTGGCTCTTCCCAGATCCCAGAAGCTGAGTGCCATTATTTTTTAAAAATGAACAGTTTTCCTGTGAAAAAGCAGCAAGGAGAAATGAAAAAGCCCTCCCTCACCACTGAAGCAGAAAAGAGACTGCTGGCTCCTGGCTTTGCCTTACAACTTCAGTGCCTGGCAGGATGCTGGCAGCAGGAACTGCAGAGGGAGTCCAGAGACAAGGTTGCACAGAAGAGGACAAGAGAGGCACCCCACCACCATCTTGAAGGAAAGTGCTCTGAGTTGCTCCTCATGGAGCAACAGACCTAATCTCTGTGCCTGGTGGATCAACTACTCAGGGAATGATCATAACCAGAGGGAATATCCTGAGAGCACAAACTTCAGAGGGACCTGACAAGTGCTGAATTCCAGGCACCCCACCCCCTACCCTGATCCAGTCACAGGAAAAAGGGTGTGGCAGGAAAGGATGAGGAAGAACTCCAAAGAGATCAGTGTACAAATCTAGAGCCTGAATCAGGGAAGAATAGAGGACTGAGCAAATATCAGAAGGGAAAGTCTCTCCCACTGACACTGAATAACAGATCTAAAGAAAAGAAAAACAAGAGATCTGTTACAAATTAGGAAAAATCAAAGGAAGACCTCAGGCAACTACAAGTGTACTAAACACAAAACTCCTGAAAAATCAGACCTTGGTGCCCAAGTAATGGAAGTCACCAACAACTGGCCCCAGAATATGACAGGGATTAGGGAATGGATGGAAAGAGTGAATAAGACTCAAGAAAGACAAGATAAAACACTGAAAGAACTTGTAACAGAGATTTTGGCAATAAATATTTCATCCAGGAAATAAACACTAAGATGACAAGCATGGAAAGCTGAATTAATCTAGCTGAAGAAAAAATCTCAGAACTTGAAGACCAGAACATGGAATTAACCCGATCTGTAAAAAAACATAGAAAGAAGACTCAGAAAGAAAGAACAAAGCCTATAAGAGATGTGTGATTATATCAAGAGGCTGAACCTACACCTGGTTGTTATCCCAGAAGAAGAAAGAGAAATGGAAAACAACCTGGAGCAAGTATTCCAGGAGGAAATCCAAGAAAGCTTTCTCCATCTCACCAGAGATGTGACCAGCCAAGCACAAGAGATACAGAGAACTCCACAAGACATCAAATGAGAAGACCAACCACTAGACACATAATAATTCACCTACCCAAAGTAGGAACAAAAGAAAAAATTCTAAAGGCAGCAAGAGAGAAAGATCAGACTACCTATAGGGAGAAACCATTCAGAACAATGGGAGACCTATTGGCAGAAACACTACAAGCAAGAAGGGACTGGAGCTCTTTATTCAAAGTCCTCAAAGATAAACAATTTTAACTGAGAATTTCCTATCCAGTCAAGCTCAGCTTCATCGGTGATGGAGAATTAAAATCCTTCCCAGACATTCAATCCCTAAAAGATTATGCAGCTTCCAGACCAGCTCTACAGGAGACATTTAAAAAGGTATTAAGCACAGAAGAAAGAAAAAAAGAATGAACACACTTCCCAAGAGAACAGCAGAGCACAGAATCAACAGAGAATACAGTGCAACTAGAAGCTTGCAAACACACACATATATTAACCTCAAAGCCAAAAGAAAACCAGCAAAGAAAGAAAAAACTTTATAAGAACCTCATGACAGAAGTAAACAATCACATTTCAATAATCAGTCTGAATGTGAACGGATTAAATGCACCACTGAAAAGACGCAAAATGGCAAACTGGATAAGAAACCATGACCCAATTATCTGCTGCATCCAGGAGACTCATCTCTCTACAAGGGGCGCAAACAGACTAAAAGTTAAAGAATAGAAAGCAAGTTTCCAAGCAAACGGATTACAAAAGAAGGCAGGAGTTGCAATCTTAATATCAGACAAAACAACCTTTAAGCTATCAAAAATTAAAACATATGCAAAAGGACACTACATAATGATAAACGATTCAATCCATCAGCAAGAAATATCCATCCTAAACATATATGCACCCAACACAGGAGCACCAGCATTTATAAAGCAACTAGTAAGTAAACTAAAAAAACATATTGACTCTCACACTATTATAGAAGGGGAATTGAATACCCCACTAACAGCCCTAGATAGATCATTGAGGTAAAAAATCAATAAGGAGAACCAAAGCCTAAACTTGATACTCGACCAAAAGGACTTAATAGATACCTACAGATTAATCCACCCAACAACCACAGAATACACATTCTACTCATCACCACATAGAATGTATTCCAAAATCGACCACATCTTGGCCATAAATCAAGCATAAACAAATTCCATAAGGTTGAAATTTTGCCATGCACATTCTCAGACCACAGTAGAATAAAAATAAATATCAACACCAACAACATTTCCCCAAAGCCCACAAAGAAATGGACATTAAACAGCATGCTGCTGAACAAACTACTGGGTCAACACTGAAATCAAAATAGAAATCAAAAGATTCCTGGAAACAAATGAAAATGAAGAAATATTTTACTAAAATCTTTGGGTGCCATGAAAGCAGTTCTAGGAGGGGAATTTATATCTCTACAAACACACATCAAGAAAATGGAAAGATCACAAGTGGACAGTCTAAGAAATCACAGTTGGGAGCTGGAAAGAGAAGACCATCAAGACTCCAACTTTAGCAGAACAATCAAATCACCAAATTAGAGCCCAAATACAGGACATAGAAGACAAAAAAAAAAAAAATCATAGAAAACATCAACAAACAAAAAGCTGGTTCTTTGAAAGAATTAACAAGATTGATAGTCCCTAGCCAGAATGACCAAGAAAAAAGAGAAAAATTCCAAATAAACACAATCAGAAATAGAAAAGACCAAGTCACGACTGACTCTGAAGAAATACAAAAGATTACCAGAGATTAGTGTGTACACCTATATGGATAGCTGTTGATAAAATCCAACATCCCTTCTTGATAAAAAACCCTCAAACACCTAGGTATAGAAGGAAATGCCTCAAAATAATGAGTGCCATCTATGATAAACCCACAGCTAATACATTGCTAAATAAACAGAAACTGGAAACAATTTCCCTGAAAACTGGAACAAGAGAAGGCCACTCCTCTTGTTCAACATTGTGTTGGAAGTCCTAACTCAGGCAATTAGACAAGAGAAGGAAATTAGCGGTATCCAGATAGGAAAAGAAGAAGTCAAGTTATCCCTCTTTGCTGATGATATGATCCTATACCTTGAAAATCCAAGAGAATCTGTCAAAAACCTGGTTGCACTGATAAAGGACTTTGGCAAAATCTCAGGGTACAAAATAAATGTGCAAAAGGCAGTTGCATCC
>NW_007039953.1:87380-109245 GCF_000164805.1 Carlito syrichta | reverse complement strand
TGCTCAAAGAAATCCAAGAAGACACAAACAAATGGAAAAATATGCCATGCTCATGGATAGGAAGAATTAACATTGTTAAGATGTCCATCCTACCAAAGGCAAGCTACAGATTCAATGCAATACCCATTAAGTTACTAACATCATTCTTCTCAGTTCTGGAAATGACAATACAAAAACTCATGTTGAAAAAAAACAACCCCGAATAGCTGAAAAAATCCTCAGCAAAAGAAACAAAGCAAGAGGTATCACTCTTCCGGACTTCAGACTTTACTATAAGGCTACAGTAATCGCAACAGCCTGGTATTGATAGAAGAACAGGCATATAGACCAATGGAACAGGATAGAGATTCTGGAAGCTAAGACTCAATTCCTCAACCAACTCATCTTCGACAGAACCTCCAACAACAACCACTGGGGAGAGGAGAACCTATTCAGTTAGATAGTGCTGGGAAAACTGGCTGACCACATGCAGAAGATTGAAACAGGACACCTACCTATCCCCATACACAAAAATTAACTCTAAATGAATCAAAGACCTAAACGTAAAACCTCAAACTAAAAGAACCTTAGAAAATGCAGGAGACACCCTTATGGAAATTGGAACTGGCAACCAATTCCTATTCAAAACCTTAAATGCCCATACCTTAAGAAATAAGATAGATGAGTGGGACCTTATCAAACTAATGAACTTCTGCAAAGCAAAAGACGCCATCAAGAAAGCAGGGAGACAGTCCACAGAATGGGAAAAAATATTTGCCCACTGTATATTGACAAAACTTTAACATCTAGGATGTACAAGGAACTCAAACACATCGAAAGGAAAAAAAAACAAAGCTGGGCTCCGTGGTTCAGCCTGTAATCCTGCACCTTGGGAGGCTGAGGTGAGTGGATTGCCTGAGCCCGTGGGTTCGAGACCAGCCAGGGCAACTTGGTGAGACCTCATCTCTACAATAAATCAAAATCTATAAGAAACATGTAAGAAAGTATTGAACAGAAGAAAAGGAAAAAAGAACAACGTTCTTCACAAGAGTACTGGCAAAAGATGAAAAGCACACATGATCCAACTTTAAAATCAAAACAAAGACAGCACACAAACAGGAAGAACAACTCTGTAAGAACATTATGATAGGGATCAACACTCACATTTCAATAATTAGTTTGAATGTGAACAGACGAAATGCACCACTGAAAAGACATAGAAAGGCAAAGTGGCTAAAATATCACCAGGCAACAATCTATTGGCTTCAAAGGACTTGCCTCACTAGAAAGGACACTCACAGACTCAAAGTAAGAGGATGAGAAACAATTTTTCAGGTGAATCGAACACAAAAGAAAGAAGGAGTCGTGATCTTAATCTCAGACAAAATACCCTTTAAGCTATCAAAAATTAAAAAAGATACAGAAGGCCACTACATAATGATAAAAGGTTCAATCCATCAACAAGAAATATCCATCCTAAACATATATGCACCGAACATAGGAGTACCAACTTTCATAAAGCAGCACCTAGGTAAACTAAAAAAAGATATCGACTCCAATACCATCATAGCTGGGGACTTTAATACCCCACTCACAACCTTAAACAGATCATCAGGACAAAAAATCAGCAATGAGATCTGAAACCTCAATGTGACTCTTGATCAAATGGACTTAATCAATACCTACAGAACCCTCCATCCAAAGACCACAGAATACACATTCTACTCATCACCACATGAAATGTACTCTAAGATCGACCACTTACTTGGCCATAAATCAAGCATAAGCAAATTTAAATGGACTGAAATTTTATCATGCACCTCTTCGGACCACAGTGGAATAAAAATAAACATTAACGCCAAAAAGGTCCCCCCAAAACCCACAAAGTCATGGACACTAAACAGCATGATGCTAAACAACTCCTGGGTCAATGATTAAATCAAAACAGATATTAAAAGATACCTGGAAACAAATGAAAATGAAAAAACATCTTACCAAAATCTCTGGGATGCCATGAAAGCTGTAGCAAGAGGGGAATTTATATCCTTACAAACGCACATGAAGAAAATGGAAGGAGCACAAATTAACAGCCTAACAAGCCACCTAAGGAAGCTGAAAAAGCAAGACCACAAAAACCCTAATTTCAGCAGAAGAATCCAGATCACCAAAATAAAAGCCCAAATCCAGGACATAGAAGACAAAAAGATAATACAAAACAATCAATGAAACAAAAAGCTGATTTTTCAAAAGGATAAACAAGATCAATGGTCCCCTAGCTAGACTGACCAAGAAAAAGAGGGAAAAAGCCCAAATAAACACATTCAGACACAAAAGATGAAGTCGCATCTGTCCTGAAGAAATACAAAAGATCACTAGAGACTATTATGTACACTTGTATGGAAACAAACTTGAAAACCTTAAGGAAATGGAGGACTTTCTGACATCACACAACCTACCTAGATTGGAACAAGAAGAAATGGAGACCCTAAATAGACCAATAACAATCAAGGAAATCGAATACATAACAAGAAAACTTCCTACAAAAAAAAGCCCTGGTCCAGATGGCTTTCCAGCAGAATTCTACAAGACATTTAAGGAGGAGCTGATACCAATCCTACTGAAGGTATTCCAGGTGATTGAAAAAGATGGAACTCTCCCCAAATCATTTTATGAAGCCAACATTACATTGATACCCAAGCCAGGTAAAGATCCAACAAAGAAAGAGAACTACAGGCCAATATCTTTGATGAACATAGATGCTAAAATTCTCAACAAGATCCTAGCAAATGGGATTCAGCAATACATCTCAAAAGTCATCCACCATGACCAAGTAGGCTTCATTCCTGCGATACAATGCTGGTTCAACATTCGTAAAACCATAAATGTAATTAAATTCATCAACAGATGTCAAAACAACAACCACATGATCATATCATTAGATGCAGAAAAAGCTTTTGATAAAATCCAGCACCCCTTCTTGATAAAAACCCTTGAACATCTAGGCATACGGGGAACATACCTCAAAATAGTAAAAGCCATCTACGAGAAACCCACAGCCAGCATACTCCTAAATGGACAAAAATTGGAACCAATTCCCCTGAAAACTGGAACAAGACAAGGATGCCCACTCTCACCGCTCCTGTTCAATATAGTATTGGAAGTCCTGGCTAGAGAAATCAGAGAAGAGAAGGCAATCAGGGAAAGAGGAAAAGAGGAAGTCAAGCTATCTTTCTTTGCAGATGACATGATTGTGTACCTTGAAAACCCAAGAGATCTGTCAATCCTTACACTCATAAAGGACTTTGGCAAAGTCTCAGGATATAAAATAAATGTGCAAAAGACAATCGCATTTCTTTACACCAATAATAAACAAACAGAAACCCAAATAAAAACCTCAATTCTGTTCACAATAGCCACAGAAAAAATGAAATACCTTGGCATCTTTCTAACCAGAAACGTGAAAGCCCTTTACAATGAAAACTACAAAACACTGCTCAAAGAAATCAAAGATGACACAAACAAGTGGAAAAATATCCCATGCTCATGGACTGGAAGAATCAACATTGTGAAGATGTCCATCTTATCTAAGGCAATCTACAGATTTAATGCAATGCCCATCAACTTACCAGCAACATTCTTCTCAGACCTAGAAAAAACAACACAGGAATCCATATGGAAACACAAACGACCCAGAATAGCCAGAACAATCCTCAGCAAAAAAAAAAAAAAAAAAAAAAAAAGCAGGTGGTATCACATTACCAGACTTCAAACTTTACTATAAAGCTACAATAATCAAAACAGCTGGGTATTGGTAGAGGAACAGGCATATAGACCAATGGAATAGAATTGAGATTCCAGAAGCAAAACCTCAATTTCTCAACCAACTCATCTTTGACAAAGCCTCCACCACTGGGGAGAGGAGAACCTGTTCAGTAAATGGTGCTGAGAAAACTGGCTGACCACATGCAGAAGATTGAAACAGGTCCCCTATCTATCCCCATACACAAAAACTAACTCTAAATGGATCAGAGACCTAAATGTAAAACCTCAAACCATAAGAACCTTAGAAAATGAAGGACATACCTTCATGGAAAGGGATTGGCTAGTTGGGCTCAGTGGCTCAGCCTGTAATCCTGCGCCTTTGGGAGGCTGAGGTGAGTGGATTGCCTGAGCCTGTGCGTTTGAGACCCGCCTGGGCAGCGAGACCTTAACTCTACAATAAATCCAAAAAATCAGCCGGGCGTGGTAGCGCATGCCTGTAATTCTGGCTACTGGGAAGGCTGAGGCGGAAGGATCATCGGAGCCCAGCAGGTTGAGGCTGTGGTGGACGGGAGCAGCCAGTGCACTCCAGTCTGGGTGACAGAGTGAGACTTCAACTCAAAAAAGAAAGAAAGAAAGAAAGAAAGAAAGGGATTGGCAGTAGTGGGAAACTGTCGGGGGCTGGGGTGGGATTGGCAGTTGGGGGAACCTGCTAGGCGAGGGAAGGGCATACCTCATTAACAAGGGTGCCTCCATAATCAACATTTGAATACCTAGCCCTGAATTGTACCCCACATCTTTATAATGAAAAATAAAAAATTATTTTAAAGAAAGTTCGGATGAGACCTTTAGTATTTAACTAGGTTACTCTAAGATGCACATCATCCATGTATTTCTGCTGACTCTAAATTTTAAACTTTCATTAAGTTAAATCAGTATAGACTGGGCTATATCCTATAGAATAACATCATAAAATGCTATCACTGCCTTTTTTTGAACTCATATGATAAATGATCCAATGTAGAATAGCTCCACGTTAACAAAATAGCAATTAAGGATATTGTACATGAATGTTTTCAATATTTCCTATATGAAGACTCATGTGATTTTTTTTTCTGAAGCTAGGATTAGGATAAACTTTGTCCACTCTATATTTCCTTTCAGTCGTTAATGCAAGATTTGCAATTATATAGAAATTATACACACACACACTCTCTCTCTATACATATACATGCATACACACACACACACACACACACACACACACAAGAGTCAGGAAGTTTAAAGTTAAATCTTTAGTTTGTGTAGTATCTTCCTTTATATTGGGTTTTATTCTATAATTTATTCTATAATTACTTTCTTTTTCCTCTCCCTTCCCTCTAACTGCCTGGCTCATTTTTTCCTGTGCTTTTGAAAATAGTTTTACTGTATTGATTACTTGCATTGTGGTTTGAATCAATTATTTTTGGATGTAGTTGGGGGCATAAATAAATAATGCCTAAATAAATAATAGACTTGTCTTTAGTCACCCATATTTGCTCTTACAAACATCCATTGCGGGAGTTAATTGGAAATGGAACTAAATATTACTTTGATTAATTAGTGTTCATTAACTTTCCTTAGTGTACTTTAGAGAACCCATGAAGCTGCTGGTGTCTGCTCTAACACAGCTTGAATGGTGCTTTTGGTGAGACAGCACTGAATTCTTCCTGTATTTTAATGAGCATTATATATACAGATTAATTTTGTTGTTCCTCATTCCATATTGTTCCTTTGCTTTGAAATGAAAATTGAAAATGCTTAAATAAATTAATTAAAAAGTTGTTTACCATCACTGTAACTCATATACACCTACTTTCATGTCCTCAGCTGAAATGCAATTTTCTAATGCCTGACACAGGTAATATTGTGTAATGAATCACTACTGAGTATAATTTTAGCTCCTTTCAACTAAGGAAAAAACCCTACAAACTCCCTTTCTTTTTTCACGTATATGAATATGAGGAAAGTGAAAATGTGCAAGTCCTCATGATCTAGAAAACAATCTTAGACTTATTGGCACACCTGTCCTTTATGCTACCTTTAGTGGAGTGTTTCTTAGATACATAGATAGCAGTCCCACCCTACACTGGAACAACAACGTCCTACATTACATATATATATATTTAAAGAAGACTTCCTTTCTGTTTTTTTTTTCTTTATTTCAATAGCTTTAGGGGGTACAGATAGTTTTTGATTACATGGCTTTATTGTGGAATGGCAAAGAAGTATGGGCTTTAAGTGTACACACCACTCCCACTGGTGCATATTGTACACAATTTTTTTTGTTCTTCCACCTTTTCCTCCCTCCCCCTTCTGAGACTCTAGTGTCCATCATTCTCTATGCCACTGCAGATCCTTGGATCAGCTCCTACTTATAAGTGAGAATATGCGGTGTTTGGTTTTCTGTTCCTGCGTTAGATCACTTAGGATGATGTTCTCCAAATCCATCCAAGTTGCTGTAAAAGACATTATTTCCTTCTTTTTGATGGCATAATTAAACTAAAAAGCATCTGCATAGCAAAACAAGTAATCAACAGATCAAAGAGGCAACCTACAGAATGGGAGAAGATATTTGCAAACTATGCATCTGACAAATGACTAATCTCCAGAATCTACATATAACTCAAATCAGCAAGAAAAAAAATGCAAATAACCCCATTAAAAATATCCTACTTTAGAAAGGGATATTTCAATATATAAACACAAGTAGTCATGGACAATAATTTGATCCTTGGATTCCATTAGTACCTCTTGTGGTCCTTCTGCTTTTTTGGGCATTTGTTTCTCAAAAAAAGCTTATCATCTTCTGTTTCTTAAATAGTATTTAGCAAAACACTCTTCCTGAATGATGTACTGTAGAAATGAGGATTTCTTGATGAAATATATCAATAAATGTATTTCTTTTGGAAATACACAACAAAAGAAACCTTACTACTTGAATTTTCTTGGAAAGTCACAATTTCTATTAGTGTTAAGGCTCTGAGGACTCCTACAGGAAAGAAATATGCCATAGTATTAAATCTAGCATTTTCCTAAAGGAAATATTTTTCTATTCAAAACAGATAAAGAAGCAAAATTAACACTCTGAGGAATTACTCTAGCTGATTTTGCTATTGTTTTCATGTTCCATGGGGTATAGTTTGGCTAGGGATGACCCAGAAATTTTTTTCTATCACCTAGGGTTTATTCCTGTGTTCTCTCTTTCTTATGGAATCATGAAACCTGAGCATTGGAAGGCCCTCTAAAGATTGATGGTTCAGTGGTTCTCAGATTGTAGTGTGCATTGTAGCCACCTCGAGAAAGCGTGAATTGGGAGGCTAAGAATCTGAGCTCTAACTGGTCTTTAAGTGATTCTGGTGCTGATGTTCTGGGATGATCCTCTGAATACCATTGATGTAGTCCAACGTATCTGCCTCTCTTCCAGTGTGTGAAACTTTTTTAGACTCTTTTACTCTCAATTTCCTCACAATATTCCTCCTTAATTGTCTAGGACCTGTCACTTATCCCCAAACCACAGGGTTTAAATATATAAATCAGGCAGTCACTCATTAGCCTTACAGTTATTTCTGGAAAGAACAACTCCTCACTCTCTCAACAACCTCCATTGTCTCTGGCCGATATAGTTCTTTCATTATCTATCAGTCTGGCCATTCATTCATTTACTTTTTGAATGAATGTTTACTAAATGCCTACCATATATCAGCACTCTTTCAAGTGCTGGGTGAACAGTGGAAAACCAAACAGACAAAGGTCCCTGCTCTCATGAAGCTTATGCTTTGAGAGGGACAATCAGAACACAAACCAGTATATACACAAATAAATGAGATAATCTAAGACAATTGTAAATGAACAAAACCAAACAAGCGTTGTTAAAGAAGATGTCTATGGGGTACTACCAGACACTGAAGTCAGAAAATGGTCTCCCTGAGGAAGTTGCATTTGAGAGAATTCTCAACGACTTGTTTTTCTTTTAAGATTATTCTCCTTCAGATTTGGCCATCTAATGTCTGTACAGGATACCTCATTGTCAGCCTTTCTGCTTCTTTTGGTTTTCATTCTGCTTTGGACTACCTTCTCTTAGCTTTACTGCTCTGCATTTTACTGTGGATGAGAGGTGCGTCTACCCCAGAGGATCTCCACCTCATAACTTTTGTCACTCCCTGGCCATTCCTTCTTTCACCAACCCCCAACTCTCCTTCTAGCTCTTTTCCTCAGCAAGATTAGGTAAAATGTCTCTCTAGTATCCCTTCACCAAATCTATTCTTGAATAGTTTCTGAGGAAAGAGACACTATGCTTTTTGTGGCGGGCCTATCCGTCTCTGAAATATTCTTTAAGAAAACTTATAAAACTACAATGAGCTGAATTTAATTTTCTTGTATTGTCTCCTCCTAATTGTACTCACTGGAGTAGTACAGACCTATTTCCTCCACATGTGATAACTCTTTAGATACTTGACGACAGCCACTGTGTCCTACACATCTCCATAATCCTTCTGTCTTAAGCCGAACTTCACTATTGGCTTAGGACACATCATTCCTCCTTGGATATGGCTTTGAATCTCTTCTTGCTCTTGCTTTCTCTCCTTTATTTTTCCTTTATTTTGTACCTTGCCAGTTCTTCAGATGTGGTTTGAATAACAGAGAGCAAGGAAGAATCGCAGTGTCCTCTCAGTCTAATTACTATTCATCTATGATACAGCCTGTATTTACAGAGGCTTTTTATTTCTTTATTTTTGAATACTAATCTCACTTTTAAAAATTTAAATTGAGTTAAACCAATTACTGGCCTCTTCTTCCCAATTATTTACCTCCCCGAACATTTGCTGCAGTGAAACATGTCTCCTCCATTGCAATACTTACTTAGCATTAACTTTATATTAGGTGCTTTTCTAAGGTTTTACATACATTTACTTCTTAAACAAACTTATGAGGATGAAATTATAATTAATCCCACTTTATAGAAAAGGAAAGAAAGTCACAGTGAGGCCAAATCATCTGTCAAAAGTCACACAGCTCCTTGCAAATGATCATGCCAGGATTTGAACCCTGACAGCCAGGCTCCAGAGCTTGGGCTCTGAATTGACATGCTATAATGCTCTTAGTCCCCACTGCAATGAAGTACAGGACCTTTTTATCATCCTTGTATAATTTTGTGACTTTAAATGTGCTCCAATTTCTCAAACTGTCAAGATTTTTGTGTTCTTGGCTGTGTCATCTAATGCATTCAATATCCCTGAAGAGTTCATGCCATCCATAAATATAAAAACAATCTATTAATCTATCTGTATATCTATCTATCTATCTATCTATCTATCTATCTATCTATCTATCTACCGGTCATCTATTTTCATCAATCCATTTATAAATGACATATTATCCATCATCTATTCTCATGTCCTTAGAGCCATCAGGAATGATAATTTTACTATATCTCAAGTCAAAGGCATTTTGTCTGTCCTTTCCTTACAATACTTTAAAAAATATATTCTAGTGAAAAATGTTGACCCATAATACGGGTAGAAGGTGCCCTGAATCTGGTACACAGAAACTAAGAACAAGTATCGAGTGGGATGTTAACAGGCAAATTATTTGAACTTTGGGTTTTCTTCTAGGCAATGATCGTGGAAACAGAGTGCAAAGGTTGGCAGACAATTAAGGGTAGTGGAAGTCTTTTGACATTAAGAAGGACATTGTAAACATATTTGCAGTTTAGAGGGATTTGGTCAACAATTGTGTATTCAGAACAAATGATAGCTAGAAGCATGCTATGAATCCAGGGGATTAGAAGAAAATGTAAATGTTATTGCCATCGTAGGATGCTGGAAATACGACTTAATAAGGACTCTGTTGTAATGGTCTGAAAATGTGTTTATCCAATTAGGAAGAAATGTATGTTCTGCAATGAAAGAGGTATGAATTTACCTTATAATACATACTATTATCTAGCATTTGGCAAAACGGTCACTAATTGTTAGTTTCTTTAGCTTTTATTAAATTGAGAATTAACATATCTGCCAATTTTGGATTTCCCTAGGGTACAAGATGGCAGCCAGGCAATCTTTTAAACTATCCTCAGTATAGTGATTGTGAGAGACAGGAAATATGGAAATAATTATTTGTCTTCCTTACTATCATATCCCTAAAGCCGGACTTCTCCACAGAGACTTTGCTGACATTTTGGATTGGATAATTCTTTGTTGGGAAACTGTTCTGTGAATTGTATACGTAGCAAAAATAGTCTGGTCTCTACTATGCCAGCAATGTCCTTTCAGTTGTGATAACCAAAATAGTAGCCAGCCATTATCAAATGTCCCCTAGAGAGCAAAATTCCTCTCTGGGGAGAACCACCAAGCTATAACATCAAATATAACACATATACATTTGTTAATGAATAAAACATTGAATAAATGAAATGTTTCCTGTTGTTCATATATATTAAATATACTGTCTAACACACTAATAATATAGGGGAGGAAAGGGGTTAGAAATCAAGTCATGAAAGAGAGTCTCACTCTGTCTCCCAGGCTGGAGTACAGTGGCATGCTCATGGCCTCCCCAGCATCTACCTGCTGGGCTCCAGTGATCCTTCTGCCTCAGTCTTCAAAGAAGCTGAGACTACGGGTGCATGCTACCACACCTGGCTGACTTTTGGGTTTATTGTAGAGATAAGGTCTTGCCAAGTTGCCCAGGCTGTTCTTGAACTGCTGAGCTCAGACAATCCTCTCACTTTGGCCTTCCAAAGTGCTGGGATTACAAGTTTAAGCCACTGTGCCTGGCCAAAAGAGAGCATTTTTGATAGATACTCTGTCTAGCCTGGAGGAACATGCATTTGAGGTCCAATCCAACACAAACCAGCAGGAACTGTTCTTCCATTTGGTGAGCCTTTGGATTACCCACCTACTGAACGGTAAACTAAAATTTCACCAAAGTCGATGCCTTAACTTGGAAGTTCCACTTTCCTGAAGAATTATTTTAAAAATCAAGTACCCCAAGAAGAATTAATTCTCTTATAGATAGCAAGAAAGATTTTGCATTTGATTTTTCTCCCATACAACAAGACATACGCACCGAGGGACTGCCTGGGCTGTGGGAAGTTTTAGAGGCCACATTGCAAAGAGGAGGAAATAAAGGCAAACTTCACCAATGACTGAATTTTTCAAGTGGCAATCACAAGTATTATTTGTTCATTAAATATACACACAGTCTCTAGCATGCAGTCTTTGTATGTTTTTGCTTCAAGGACATGCAAATATCCAAATGTTCAAAATCATGATATGCAAAAACTTGTTTTTTGCTCCAGTTGCTAATTTCATGGTCATCATTTAATACTTTTCTTAAATAGTTGTTAATTTGAAGATTATGTTTTCCCACTTTCCACTTCCAAAATTGTTGATATCTGTGAATAACAAGTGCTAAAGCCTCTCAGATTTAATCGTAATAAGAATTCTCAGCCAAGCCACAGTCTTTGAGCATGAGCTGCTAAGTTGCTGTCTTCAGAAAAAGCACCAGTGTTTGTTATTCAAACCCTTGCTTGAATTGATTTCTGCTTATTATTCATTAAAATACATTTGTTTAAAATGTGTATAGATGCCTTGATCTGAGTCTTTCACTTAGAAGTTGTTACTCTCATGTTTTATGCAGAGTTGCAGTAAACAAACTTATAAGAGAGTTGAGGGCATTTTCTTTGGTCAATATATAATTACCAAGGTAGTCATTACTATGAATGACTATCTAGGACAGCAGGGATATTCCTCACAGAGAAATATTTCACATGAGGCAAATCGAGCTATTCGTAATAGTAGATGGTTACCATTCAAACTATCAATGGAATAACATGTTCAGTTCAGTTCAATGTCCATTTATTGTGTACCTATTGATATTTAGGGAAAAAATTCAATTAAATGAAGTTACTTTCTGGGCAGAGGAGATTTCTTTTCTGAACGTTTAAATATTATGGGCGATTCTTTAAGTGTCTACTCACTCACCTAGACCTTGACAAAATAAAAGGTAATTGTGACAACATTAGGAAAGATTTCACAATCAGAGCTATCTATGTCTCTTTGGCCTCTTTGGGATATAGACCACATTGGTCTTTAACATTTCTAGAAGTCTTTCTAAGCTTTTACATTTATCTGTGTGAGAGGACTTTCTGATGAAATACCTAGTACCCAAAATGTCTGTTATGTCAGTAAATATCCTCACCTGTTGTAGCTGAGTCATTTTACAAACTGGGTTTAATCTCATAAAAAGAAAAGACAATTTATAATTTCTGTTTAAATTTCTGGGCTTACATGAGTGTTTCTAGGTTTTTGTTCATGGTTTATATCCCCAAATAATGCTATAGATTGTCTACAGGAATCTACATGTTGGATAACAACCATGCTTGTCTTGGAAATGTCAGGATATGCTTTACTAGTGAGGACATATTCTACAGCATTCTGAGGAGAGAAGATATTTTTTGGAGGGGAAGAGGGTAAAACATTTGCAATGGTCAAAATTCGGACTATTGTGTTGTTGTTTGTGACCCACACCTTTGTTCACTGTCCTAAAGTGTTTCACTTTCCTGTAGTCTTGCTATTGCTAGAAGAAACAGACGTTGACAATGAAACCAGATAAAGAAGAAATTCTACAGTCTCGTTTTCTTTCCCTTAGACATAAATCTTTCACTGAATGAAAGAAAAGAAGATTTTGAAAGTGGTTTAAGTGCTGTATGTAATGGAAAGCGAAGAGATTGACTTAACTCTTTGGCTTGGAGAGTCTTTAAATTAAATTTCTTCAAGGTAAGTGTCATTATCTTTTTACTATTTTCATCTGAAGAGTTTAGATATTTAGAACTCACAGAACAACACATCCTTCACAATAGTGCCTCATCTGCTTTATCAACTAGAGTGCAGCCCATAGACCCATGATTCCCAAGAAGCAAACTCAACTATGTCATTTATAAGTTCTATGGATTTTCCTGAAACATTCAGAAAACAAGCAACTTCCCAGGAAGAGGAAAAAGATGACTTCTGTATTTTACCTTGTTTTTCTCTTTTTACATTTTCTTTCAGTTTTGGCTTGAGTGCCTAATAACTTTTTTGACTGCTTCTTAAAATCAGGAATTCAGGAAAAGGTATTTGCTTATACAAAGTTGTGGCTAAGGCATGTGCTGATCATTGTGTTTTGTGTGGTAGATATATGCATTTGGAGGTTAATTGGAGGTGACATAGAGCAATGGGATTAATGTTTATATTAGGTATGAGCTAGCGCCTTTGGAAATGCCTCATTGAGAACATCCACTTATGATTTAGAAGAATTTGACACATGCGTGAATTTTCTTGTCTGCAGAATCTTTTAGATTGGTGTTATCTTACCTATACATCCTAATCTTCCCTTTTAGAAGAGTAGATGAACATTTAAAACTGTTTTCAGTTTGACTATAACTGTCTTTGGAAACAGTTACTTGAGGACAAAGTGTGTGTACAACTGGAAATGTATGCCTAGTGGATTTAAAAAAAAAAGCCTACCACATAAGATAAACTCTTCAGTGAATACATTAAATGCAATCCAAAAGAAAGTATTAGTATTTTTTCCTGTGAGTTTGTGACACATGTCAGTGTGAAACCTATACAATGGGTGAGATTGTTTTCCATATTTTCAGTATATGAATGTCAAACCTGAAGCCTTTTTTATTGCAAAAGTTGACTCTATGGTATTAAATAAATCTTGCATAGATTATGACATTCATTCCACAGTCTAAGAGATTTTTTTTATTAAAGGTAAGCTTGTGTTCCCCACCTGAACCTTAGCTTGCATGCTATATACACACACTTTCGTAAGTACAAGCCTAAGGTAAACATCATTTTATTGTAACCTTTTAAAATTCTTCAGCATAATGACTAGCTATGACATGAATAAGTATGCCACACAAAAAAAGCCCTTCAACAAACCTATTCTCATGCTTCATTTACATTATTCCCAGAATACAAATAGTAAGATATTAAAACTGGGTAAGACTGTCAAATGAGATTCACTCACCTGACAGTTCTGTCACTTTAAATTGCTTTGTTGTTTATGCCATGGTTGCAATCTCATCCCTGTTACTTGTTAATTGCTTAGTCAATGCAATTGTATCACAACAAATTTATCAGAATTTTAAGACAAGAACTGTCTCTCGCTTGGATATGAAATTACTTTGATGGATTGAATGTGATTATTATCATTAAATGTGACAAGCACAAAATAAAAATTCTAGTTTTAAATTTCTCTGCGGTAAAAGTGCAATAAAGTTCTTTTTGAAGCCTTCTAATAAAGGCATGAGAAATTATCTGAGCAGATGACCATTGAGTCTTACCAAATGAAGTATTTACTGAATAATAGAGATGTGCAGAACACTTTAAGTGTTGGTTGTTATAAACAAGCAAACACATTGTACTTATTTGCATATAACTTCTGAATGTATTTATGTATGTGTGTGTGGTCACATTTGGTGAGGGTTTATTGGAGCATTGGCATTGGGATCGTGACACCAAGGATGCATTTAGACCCTGGCAATGGAATTATCCTGCTCTTTATTTTGAATTCAGCTCTTGCTATATACAAGCTCTTTATCACTTTGTATTTATGTTTACATTATTTTCTTTCATTTAAAATAAAAACCTAAAGAATTCACTTTTTTCAGGTACCTGAATGCAGTAGAAAATCACCAGCCCTTGTCTAAAACTGAGCTCATTACCCGCACCATACTTGTCTGTTCCTTTCCTTAAATATTCATGCCATTTGTAAACATTCCATATTTAGATGGTTGGCCCAGGCCCCAAATCTCACCATCATCTTTTATTTCTTGTTCTTCCTTATTCTACATGTACAACTCATCACCAAATCTTTCCTATTTTACTAGGTACATCTGGCACTCCTTCTCTACACCTGTTCTCATTCTCAGCTCAGGTTCTCATATGATCTTTTCTTCCCTTGATTGACTTCTTGATCTTCAGACTTTACCTCCAGTTCAGCCTTTATGCCACAACACCAAAGAAAGGTCTATAGCTTTTGGATTACACTGATGTGAACACCAGCATATATTTCTGGATTATAAATCTGATTATGTTACTCTTCTTGCTTAAATCCACCGGTGAATTCCTACTAACTACTGGGTCAAATCCAAATTTGTTATCTTAGAATATGTGGTAGATTCTTCTTGATATAGATTATTCCAGTCTTTTTTTGCCTTGTCTTTTTCTTCTAACACCCTCACTTGTCTCCATATTACACACATATTCGCCTGATTATGATTTCTTGAGCCAGTCATATTTTGTGACGTACTTTGTTTTCTCTCTTCTTCTTGTTAAACTGTTGATTCCCCTGGAAATTCATAATATTCTATTTTCCTGATTATATTTAGTTACTTTATCCACTGTTTTTCCAGTGCACCTTGAAAAGCTATCCAGCATACATGGTAGCAATTGATAATTATTAAGCACTTGTTATGTGGCTGCCATGGTTCTACATGCCTCATTTAATTTTTATAACTAAGTTATAAAGTTCATGGTCTCCCTGTGATTATTTTAAAGAACTGGAGAAACTGAAGCCCAGAAAGGACCAGTAACTTGCCTGTAACGGGGGACAAAGTGGAAGCAGTGAGATTAAGATTTGAAACAAGTGGTTTTTGCACCAGACCCTGGCATCTTAACCTTGCATTATGTGTTCACCCCATTGGAAATGATTTATATAGATGTATGTCTCCTCTCTTGGATTGTGAATGCCTCACATTTAGGGACTATTGATTCCCTGAGCCTAAAATGGAACTGAATGTAGATAAGTCATTCAAGACATATGTGCTGAATAAATGATTAGGAATTAGTCATGGATTCAACTTATGGCTTTTGCATCACTGAAAAAAACTCATTCAACCTTTTGGAAAATGCAGTTCTTCGTCATAGGAAAAGCTGGAATTATAATACCTACTAAACTATTTCACAGTGCTGATACACGAAATACATGAGATGATAAAAGTGCTTGAAAACATTGAATTATACAAATAAATGGGAATAACATATTTTTATGAGTAGCAATTTAATATTTTGAACAACATGTAAAGGTTCACTATGTACAATATTATCGACATTCTTGGAAATATAAAATGAATATAATTTTTACTCTTCAGGTATTTATAGACAGGAATCACACAGTTGTAATTATAAATGATTTTTCTAGTTACACAGTCTTAGCAGAGGTTGTGGAAAACCGTAGCCAAAGACATATTGAAAAACGATTTCACTTATCTATGCATTCATTTATTCAACAAATAGTAAATATGCCCATGATATGACAGACACACTCTTAGGCCCTGGAGATACAATGGTGAGAAGGTCAAACAAAGCCCCTACTATGTGAAGAAAGTAAAAGGATAAAGAATGATAGGATAGGTGTGAATATTTTACTAATGTTGTCTTCTCTTGGAAGAGATGATGATTAAAATAAAAATTTTTAGGTAAAAATCCCTGGACTCTATAATACGAATATCCTTGTGACTTGACCATTGATCTAAAAAGGTGTAGTAGATATTGTCAGTGATCTGACAATATCTCCTTGAATCCTTTTACCATTTCTGTTTATGCCAGATTAGTTTGAAATGGCCAACATCTGTATCTTTTTTTGGTTTTTTTTGAGTTGGAGTCTCACTCTGTTGCCCAGACTGGAGTGCAGTGGCCGCTCCCAGCCACCGCAGCCTCGACCTGCTGGGCTCTGGCGATCCTTCCGCCTCAGCCTTCCAAGTAGCTGGAACTACAGGCGCGCACTACCATGCCCAGCTAATTTTGATTTATTGTAGAGATGAGGTCTCGCCAAGTTACCCAGGCGGGTCTCGAACCCTCAGGCTCAGGCAATCCACTCACCTCAGCCTCCCAAAGACGCGGGATTACAGGCTGAGCCACCGAGCCCGGCTACATCTGTATCTTTGAGCTGCTGGAACATACTTTGCCAGTTCCTACCGCAGGCTAGAAGTACCTGCCCACTAATGCCCACCCTGGGGTAGCCTGTAATTAATAACATGATTGTGGTAGCAAAATTATGCAAGCTCTCTCTCATCCTTGGCCAGGATAATTCTGATGCATGCATTTTACACCATTTCCTAGGTATAAAGCTTTAGTTGCCCACTGTGGTAGCTGCCCTCACAGTGCCATCATACTTGCATTAAACAATTAAGTAGGCCATAAGCAGCAGTATGATGGTAGCTGCCAACTTGCCACACTTCTATAGATTTAGACAGTAAGGAGAACATGAATCCAGGTGGATTTGGAGAGTTTATTACTTAGAAGAATAGCAAAAGCAAGATCAAACTGGTGTCAGCTCCCCATATCCCTCGTCACATCACAGGACAATCACATGAGCAGAGAGTCACCTTGCTATTGAGGAAACAATTCTAAATCATAACCGGGAAGTTTTGCAGTCTGCAGCTGTACCCAAAGGGAGAGCAAGTAGAAAGTTCCAAGTCTCACCAGAAACAAGAGAGGCTTCACAGCAGTCTTGTACAAGGTAGGGTTCTCTCATAAGATAAGCATATGGGTGGAAAGTAATAATGTGATGTCGTCTCACAAACTGCTTATCTTGTCATGTTCTGGAGAGGGTTACAGGGTGTTCCACTGAGACTTGGGTTAGACAGTGATTGAGCCTTGCTTTTGTGGCATGTGTGGAAACATTCAAGGTCACCATAACACCACATTCCCCTACAATTTGTCAATCTCCCTCATGCCAAAAAATCTCAATTTTCTGATATTTTTTCACTTCCCAAACAACCTCCCTGCACTCAGTCTTTGTCTCAGGGATTGCTTTTAGGCAGGGCAGCAGACCCAACCAAGACATCACTTCTATACCTACATCCAAGAAAGCTGTTTTTGGAATTGTCGGAATGATTTTGCTGTGCTGCTTTTCTGAACCTGGACACAGCGTTTACAAGATTCACCTTGATTTCAGCATGTATTTTGAGAAAGATGAACATCAATAAATCCTTTCCACAAGATATTTGTTTTATGAAAGATAGAATCCCTTTTTCTTTTCTGAAAGAAGAAAATGGCTTTTGAATAAAAAGTTTTGATATTGGGGGTGAAATATTGAGGGATTGATGGATTGATATTACTTTAAGAAATACATAAAATAGATGCATGCAGGTATCAGTGTAGACATCCATGATGTAGACATTTATGAAAGCACTGGGCATACAAACTTGGAGCAGGGCTCTTGATAATCTATGATATGAACTGGTCTCCTTTGAGGCACAGGACACATTTTTTTCCCTAGCATTGTCAACTCCTGCAGTGCAAAGGTGGTTTGGCAGTAGGGGGTACTTGAACATAAATATTATTATTCAGATCCAAATGTAAGCATACAGATTTCGCATTTCCAAAGGGTTCCAGTGGTTGAATTGAAGTAGTTCTGACTTTAGGGCTCCTACTCTGCATTTTGCTATGCTTCTTGCTAGTACTTTTTTTATCTGAAGTAAAAATAACAGTGATAATAGCTAACATTCATTGCATATTTACTTTGTGCTAGACATCATTTCAACTCCTTTAGTTCTCATAAGAGCTTATGACACATGTTCTATTGTTATTTCCATTTCTTCTTTTTTTAATTTTAGGAAATTAGAGCATAATGAGGTTGAGTTACCTTCCCAGGGCCAACGATCTAATACATGGTGAAGACAGTATTTAAATTCATGCAGTTCGACGGAGCATTTGATCTTAAGCACTACCCTTATAGTTTACTATATTCTTTCAAATGACATTGTAAAAAGCATAGTTCAAGCACTAAATTTGATAGTTGCACAAATTCTTTCTCCAGGTTGCATGTAGAAATGCTTTAAATTTAAGATCTATGTGTATAATTAAAAAGAGAAGATCATTTAAAACAGCTTTACTTATTATGTTAGTATCTGCATGCACAAATCTTATAATTTGAGAATTATAATAGTAGGTCCTGACTAAATGCTGATTAAAAAATTGTGATGTTAAAAATAACGAAAACTAATTTTATTTTATTTAATTTTTATTTTTTATTTTAAAGATGTGGGGTACTATTCAGGGTTAGGTATAAAAATGTTCACTATGCAGCTACCCTTGTTGTTGAGGTGTGCCCCTCCCTCCCCTGGCAGTTTCCCTGAATTGCCAATCCCAACCCCGCCCTCCCCACCCCTGGCAAGAAAACTAATTTTAAATTGTACCATTTCCTTTGAGATCAGAAAAGAAATTAGTAAAAAAACAACTGTTTTTAAATTAAAAAACATGTTTTTTTCCCCACATTGCTATTAATTCAGTGTTTAAAAATAATTTGTTCCTAATATCTATTAGAGTTCAAAGTTGTTAACTATAAAATCATTAGTTAAAATAAGTTATTGAAATGTTGGTTAAAACCAATTTTTGTCTGGCTCTGTCTTTATTAGGATTGATAATTTAAGTAGGTAGATTCTTCAGCGCAAGAGTTGATTTCTACACATAGATGCCAATAACATCAAGATCAGATGATGGTTGAGATTCAGTCTGGGTGGGGTAAGGGAAGGAAGGGAAGCAACAGTTATTAGATTATGATAGTATAGATATAGATAATAAATACAAAACAATAAACTAGACATCCATTTGCTTGAACCCGATTACCAGATTGACTTAAAAACCTCCTTGAGAGTGTAGAAAGGATGTTGTAGCTGCATCTCATGGTGCTAGTGTGTTAAGATTTAGGGTTGAACGTTAGCTTAACCAATTTTCTTGAATTCATTTGAACACCTGTGATCCTTAAGGAGCCATAGTCCTTAGTAAGCACATATGGATGGGTTGGGACAGATTGAATCAACTATTTTAGTATCACTTAATTCATCATAAAAATAAACGAATGTGGCAAGGGAGAAACAGGCTAAATCTAACTCATGATAAAAGGCAGAGAAACTCAGGAGAGACAGACGAAGAGAAAGATCTCGGAATTTCTGACTTCTGATTTCTAGTGCTAATTTCTAGAGTTAACATGACTTAAAAGGCATGAGTCTGACATTCCTCTTCTGATTCAATAATAATTTTCTATTGCTGCTGATAAACAAAAAGCCTCCTATTGATCCCAAATAGAGACAGGGTTTTGCACCAACAGTACCACACAATATAAATAAAACAGAGCTAATTTTAACAAGATATAAATTTATTAAAGGACTATTAGGGAGCCCTCAGTATAGTTGGAAGGATTGGAGAACCAGATTTAATGCCTAAAAGCAGGATTTACACCCAAGTCATACCTTGCACTGCTCTGATGATAAAACGGTTGCTGCCTTCATTAGTACAAGGCACCACAATTTACTCTTCTAACATCTTGAACTGATCACAATGCTTAATCCCGCCAACTACAGATATCATACCTCTTGCGCCATTACCTTCTGAATTAAGTTCTGACATAGATAGGATGTATATGATTGACAGAGTCTAGATCCATTGTTTGCACGCTACCAAGGAAGCCTGGGAAGTGAGTGACTTATATTTTCTCCCTTCTGGGATGGGGATCAATTTCTCCTGTTGTAGAGACTCATAAAGTATAAAATTACCCCACATAGGTAGGAGGCCGAAATGCTAAGTAGCTAAAAAAATGATGATTGTCTAGCCCATGACATCTTTATGTAAAGCCCTTTTGAAGAGTTCTGGCCTCTAGCCTTGTCAGAAAAGCAAGTTAAGTAGTCTCTAAATTTTCTCCAAGGATTCTGACTGAACTTGGTTTGCTCAAATAATAGCTCTCTCAGAGATATTGGCATGATCTTGAATTAAAATTTCTACACTTATTCACATGGAAGTGAATGTCAGTAACTCTATCAGTAGAGAGAGAAATGTCTGGAATTCAGAATAGTATGTCTGATCCTTATACTTGAACATGAAGAATGCCCACATGATAAGATTAATTTTTATAAAGAAAAGAGATGTTTTTCCTACTATATTTTATCTATAGTCCTGGACTGTCTTTCTTCCTTTTAAGCTTTTATTTGTAAAATATTCTCAAAGCAATAAGAGTAAGAGAAAATATTATGTTGAACAGTACTTTGAAATTGTTTCTATACACAAACACACCTGATTTGGCAGAAAATTTCTAGGTTACAAAATTCAAATTTTTGTCAGATATAATATGTGAAGCAGTACAAACGTAGTCTCAGAATTTGATTTCCAGCTGCAGGCAATAATTATGTTCTTAGGTGATATATGTTTTCATAGTGTTAACTTAGGGAAAATGCCCATTCAATAAAGTTTGTATGAAATGATAATTGGACTAACACTAGTGATTATTCCATAATATGTGCTGTGTGCTTTCAATTTTAAAAGAACACTCACATACAAATAAAGACAGACTTAGAGGAAAGAATATAGAGTTAGAAACCAAATAGACTTGCTTTCCAACCCTATATCTTCTACTTAACATCTTTCTTAATTAATTTATTTAGCCTTTTCAAGTTTATTTCCTTGTCTGTAAAAGTGAGAATGATGTCTTGCAAGAGTGATTGTGGTAGGGATTACATGAGAAAATTAATGCAAAAGCATATTGCACAGGCACAAGCACTTTGTGGTCTCAATAATGGTTGATGGTTATTTTCATTTTCAGTATTTTTAAAAAGTACTTTAGTGGAAACAAAGGGCAAGAAATATCAGAAAATACCTTTAAGGTGCTTATTACACAGACTATCTGCTTCCAAAAATAGAATCAGAAACATTGCTTGACATTTCCACATTCTGTAATGCACAAAGGATAGTTGGGACATTTTCTGTAAGATTTTAGGACGTGGGACATCATCAACAAGTAGAGCTAACATTGTGTAAACTAAGCTGAGGCAGGGCATTATGGGGTAGAAACATTCAGATATAAACAATCTAATGATCACAGCTACTGAGTCAATATCTAAAATCAAGTGGCCAGACCAGTGGAACTCCGGTTTGACTTTGTATGGCACTGACTGATCTGGCACACAATGTTCTAACTCTCATCTTAGAAATGTGATGAGAAAAGGATATGGAAACTTTTGTGTGTGTACACATACGTGTGTGTGTTTTGTGTGTGTGTGTGTGTGTGTGTGTGTGTGTATGTGTATGTGTGTGTG
>NW_007039953.1:84652-87276 GCF_000164805.1 Carlito syrichta | reverse complement strand
TGTGTGTGAGAGTGAGAGAGAGAGAGAAAGAGAGAGAGAGAGAGAGAGAGAGAGAGAGAGAGAGAGAGAACAGTGAGAGTTAAGGATACTGAATTTCATATTAGGGAACTTGGCTTGATCTCTTCCCCAGTTACTAACTGTATACTCTTGGGTATGGAAGATTGCAATGAGGGTTAATTGTAATTAGGCACAGGGAAGCACCTAGAACAGTCCAGGTAAATATGGGTGCTCATTAAGTATTGAATATTTAAAAAATGTGTGTGTGTGTGTGTGTGTGTGTGTGTGTGTGTGTGTGTGTGTGTCACTGTGTGTTCTGATTGGTTAGTACCTTTGATGAACAGGTACCTAAATAACTTGAATATTGTCTCATTACTGAAATAAACATTGACAATTCAATAAATATTTAATTCTAATAGTTAAAACATTCTAAAAGTCAATGACTATTTTCTGGAAACAGACCAAATACTTTTTTCCAGAATGACTGAGTTCCTCTTTTTCTTTCTTTTCACAGCTCATTCATCCTAATTCTTAGACGTTCTTATTATATTTGCGCTCTTTTCTGGAAAGCCCAGCAGCCATTTCCACAAAGGTTCTCTTTGCACGCACTATTTCCCTTCCTGAGCTCCCCTGTGAAATGCAGTTGAGTTATTTATGTGTGCTATACCTCACAAAGTGGAGAGCAGAGGACCTTCTAAAATTCATTCCTCAACTGGGAGGAGTCAGTAGGAATGGAAAAAAAAAAAGGGAAGGTCAAATAAATTACTTAGTGGAATGAAAATCAATGGCATCTTTTATCAAATGCCATTAACTCAGGACTCGGAGTGTCAGGAAGAAGAAGACATTTAAACCATTTGGCTCACTCAAGTGAAGGACAAAACATGCACCATTACAGGGACACCAAGGCTGAAGAATCACTAGTTAAATAAAATCAGGCGTAAGGTGCGATCTGGAGTTGAAATCCTGCAATTTCTTTGATTATTCGCATGGATGGGCTTGGTAAGGACTCAGTGTCTAATGACAAGAGCCTTTTAGTTGGGATGTTTGGTTTTGGAGGTAAGAGATGGAAAGCTGAGAAAGTTCAAGAAATTAAGAACACTACTAAAGTGATTTTGTTTATCTGTGATGGAGCTTTTAGAAAAAACCAAAACAAACAAGCAAACAATGACCTCTTCTTCTTAAAAGGATGGTAGCTTCTTTTCTTTCTTTACCATAAGTATTTATTTACTTGTTTTTGAATGGAAATCTGTATATCATAGTTATTTTTTTAAGATCTGAAGATTCTCTATAATGCAAAAACTTTCAATCACAGTCAATGCTCCAAGCAAAAAGGAGAAAGTTTTTTGTTCCTACTAGTTTCCCATGAGATTTTTTGACATACAACTTCAAAGTATTAATTATAGTCAAGTTAGATGAAACCAAAGGGCAAATCATTGTGTTGATTTGATTTCATAAGGGACTGAGGTTTCAGTGAGAATTTAATTCATTTTGTTTCCTTTAGAGGTTAAGCTACTATATAAGTGCAGAGTGGATTCTGGTAACATGGGTCTCTTTTTTTTTTTTATTGAATGAGTTTTGCAAAGTTGCCTTAGAGAATTTCCAAATTGAAAGGAGGAGATGTGGATTGGTAGTTTTTTTTAATAAACAGAGTGTACCTAAGTACAGAAATTGTGTCTAGATCAACTACAAATCTCTCACTACTCATGGGAGATAGTTCAAAATTGTATGCTTGACCAATAGTGGGTCAGAAGCATTACCTTAATAAGAAAGATAGCACATTATGCTTATATCCCATTTTCACTATTAATTCTTTGTTACCTTAGGCAAGTCACCTGGGAGAAGGGATTTAATAATAAAAAGAGGTGTATCATTCCTTTCCTAAGTTGGCCAAGGGCACATTTCACTGCTGGAGTTACTCTACTCACTAAGAAATAATTCAAGCCCTATATTTCTGCACAATTTAATTGTACTTGGAACCCAAGTTTGAAAGAATCTATTTGCTAGGCTTATTTAAATTTGCTTAATATTTGAAGGCATAAATTTATGCAATTATAATTTCAAACATTTATAGATTTATAAATTATAAAATGTATACATTTATAGATGACATTAAGTTCTTAAAATATATTCCATCCCCCCATGCACAAAGGTTAACTCCAAATGGATCAGAGACCTAAATGTAAAACCTCAAACCATAAGAACCTTAGAAAAGGAAGGAAATACTCTCATGGAAATCAGAACTGGCATCCAATTCCTGTACAAAACCCGAAACCTACAGGACTTAAGAGAGAAGATAGACAAATGGGACCTTATTAAACTGACAAGATTCTGCAAAGCCAAAGAAACCATCAAGAGAGCAGGGAGACAGCCTACAGACTGGGAAAAAGTCTTTGCCAACTCTAGGTCTGACAAAGGCTTAACATCCTGGATCTACAAGGAACTGAAACGTACTGAAAAAAAGAAAACAAACAACTCCATTATAAAATGGGCAAAAGATATGAACAGACACTTCACAAAAGAAGACATTCGAGAAGCCAACAAACACATGAAGAAATGCTCAACCTCAACCTCAGGGAGATGCAAATCAAAACCACACTGAGATACCACCTAACTCCAGTCAGAATGGC
>NW_007039953.1:39208-83975 GCF_000164805.1 Carlito syrichta | reverse complement strand
TGACTTATTCAAACCTAAAAAAATATATATATATATATATATATATATTCCATCCTATAACATCCATATTATAATGCATTATGTTGGGGTACATTTCCTTGTCTTACATAGTATCTTCTTTTCTTAGCATTATTTAGAATTCCTTACAATTAGTTACAAAACATATGTTGAGCATTTTTATGGAGAGAAGATTCAAGGTTTTTTTTGGCTTCTGAAAGTCAAGAATGACTTCCGTCTTTGTTTTTTTTTTTTTTGAGCTGGAGTCTCACTCTGTCGCCCAGACTGGAGTGCAGTGGCCGCTCCCGGCCACCGCAGGCTCGACCTGCTGGGCTCCGGCGATCCTTCCGCCTCATCCTTCCGAGTAACCAGAATTACAGGCATGCGCTACCACGCCCGGCTGATTTTTTGATTTATTGTAGAGATGAGGTCTCGCTGCCCAGGCGGATCTCGAACCCGCTGGCTCAGGCAATTCACTCGCCTCAGCCTCCCAAAGGCGCGGGATTACAGACTGAGCCACCGAGCCTGGTCGACTTCTGTCTTAATCCATTCCAGCAACCATAAAAAAGGGGCTTAGACTGGATAATACAGAAACAGCAGACATTTTTTACTTACAGTTCTAGAGGCTGAGAAGTGCAAGACTGAGGTGTCAGCAGACTCAATGTCTACCGACGGCTTACTTTCTACTCCAAAGATGGTACTAATTGCTGTGTCCTCTCACGGTAGACTTGGCAAAAAAAAGAAGGACAAACAGATTCCCTCAAACACTTTTATAAGGGTACTAATTCTGTTCATTGGGAAGGAGCCCTCATGACCTAATCACCTCCTAAAGACACTGCCTTTTTATACTACTGCATTGGGGGTTAAGTTTAATATGAATTTTGGAGGGATACAAACATTTAAACCACAGCAATTCCCTTCCCACAATGCTTGAGAACTATTGTTTTCTATACATTCCCTCCCTGGAGAACCTCATCCTATTCAGAGTTTCAATGACTAACTAATGTCTATGATTCTCAAATTTATATCTTGAGTTCATTTTTTTTAGCTCTAAATTTTTATATAGAAACATATATACCTGAAAGTTCAGAACTAAATGAGTTTATTTACTCTTCATCTATCTGTTCCCAACCCCCATATATTTGCTTTTTAGTTTAGTTCACATTTTAGATATCTTAATTTCTATTATTATACATGTGTAAAAATAGTATTAATCTCTGCTATATATACTAGTTCTACATAATTTTATTACATGTGTAGATTCATGTAACCACTTCCACAGTCAAACATAGAAATATTCCACCACTGTGAAGATCTGTCATGCTACTTTCTTATAATCAATCACATGTATCTCACCCTCTTCTCCACTATCAGGAATCACTAGTCCCTCTCCATCTCTGTAATTTTGCTATTTTAGGAATGTTATATAAATGAAATCATATAGTATGTAGTCCTTTAGGATTGACTTTTTTCCCACTGCATAAAGCTTTTGAGATCCAAGTTGTTGCATATATCAATAGTTCATTTCTCTTTTTATTGGAATAGTATTCTTTAATGAGTATACCACAAGTTTCTTTAATCATTCATCTATTTTAGTATATTTTGATTGTGGTCTAGATTTTGACTATTTTCTATGGACTTTAAAATATATTGATTATAGTTATTTTATAGTCCTTACCTTTAAATTCACATCTGAGACATCTGTAGATCTGTCTCTCTTGACAAAATTTATTCTCTTAACTATGGTCTCTACTATATTTTTTATGACCTAACTCTCACTTCCCTCATTTTTTTTTGTTTGACGTTAAAAAAACAGGCATTGGTATTAACTTCTGGTGAGGTCCTCTAGATGTTTTCAGGATGTTGTATAATGTCTTATTTTTTCAGTTATTATTTTATTTTCATTCTACTGGCATCACTACCCCTCATATTTTCTTTATTTTAGTAAAAAAGCCAGACAACAAGTATTTTATGGGAAGGTATATTTTTGTAGTAAAGTTAGCACTGTATTTCAAATTATATAGTCTTAGAATTTAATACTTTTTAACTCTCAACTAATGTCTTTATTCTTAGCTTAATGTTTTAATATTAATAATAAAGAATTTAAATGCATTTTTACTAAAGTTGCAGCTAAAAAATTACTTTTGCCTAGAGACATGTCCTGACTTCAAGACAGAAGTAAATATTCCAGCTATGATATTCTAAAACTTTAAACATATGTGTAATAATACACTGATTGTATTTATTATATTGATTGATTAATTGCAGTTATTTTGATATTTTTATGTTTGATATCACAACCCTAAGATCATGCACAGGAAGGTAGAAAATGTATTTTATTCATTTCTATATTTTCCCAGTATCTAAAACATAGCACATGCTCAGTAAATATTTCTTGAATAAATAAACAGATAATTAAATACATTAGTAAGTACTTAAAAATAGGATGTGTCTGTATCTCTCAAAGTACCCTAAACAGTATCTTGAACATTATAAGCACTCACAAAGTATATGAAAAATTATTAAGATATTTCTAGGGAATCCCTTTAATTTTACTGATTGAAAACCTATCCACAGTGATTGTTCCTCGAACCTTCTATTTATAGGCAGAGGGAGGCAATAGAAAAAGTGCTGAGCTGAGGCAATTTTAGCTTTGATGTTGTATCTTTGTGCTTTTTGTTTTCTTGATATAATTTTTTGGGCAATTTACTTTTTCCTTTACAACCCTTAGTATAGTCATCTGTGAAATGAAGTTAAGACCCACAGTGTATACTTCCTAGGCTGTGCTGAGAATGAGGTGAAAGGCTCTAATTGAAATAATTGGAAGTGCTTTGTAAATGAAGTTCTGTATGAATGTATAGAAATGAACATACGGAATCCACAATCTTTTAAAAAAGGATTTGAAATTGACAGATAATATTGTATGTTTTCATCATGTGTGATATGATATTTTGAAGTATTCTGTGGAAGAGTAGTTTTTCCATTCAAATAATGATTTGAAAGACTTATATTTTTGTGGTGGCCAAACCAAATAACAGTGTAAAGAAAGCCTTTAGTTAATATTTAAAAACCAATGTCTATGAATACACAAAAATATTTTGATACATTAAGAAAACAAATTAAAATGCTAAAAGATTTTAAATTCTAATTTATGCTAAATTATATATTCTGGTAAAGTCTGATGAAAATTTGATGTGTTTAAGTATTTCTTTTTGCATCAGAAGTGATCAGGTTCTTACATATTTTACTATATTTTTCACTGAAAGAAGGAAACATTCCTAAATTCCAGGTTCATAGTTGATATTTGGAGTAATTAAGTTTATGGTAAAAAATAAATTCAAAATTTCATGTTCAGCTCTTGGTTATACTAAAATTTCCTAGCTTCTTTGACAATTTTTATCTTTTTTTTTTGAGTTGGAGTCTCACTTAGTGGCCCAGACTGGAGTGCAGTGGCCACTTCTGCCCACTGCAGCCTCGACCTGCTGGGCTGCAGCGATCCTTCTGCCTCAGCCTTCCAAGTAGCTTGAACCACAGGCGTGCGCTGCCATGCCCGGCTAATTTTTTGATTTATTGTAGAGATGAGGTCTCGTCAAGGTGTCTAGGCGGGTCTCGAACCCGCGGGCTCAGGCAATTCACTCACCTCGGCCTCCCAAAGTGCGGTATTACAGGCTGAGACACCGAGCCTGGTCTGACAGTTTTTATCTTTTATAGACATTTTGAATGTTCATTTTCAAACTCACTAAAGAAACTCTCAAAAAGAACTAAGCAAATTGTATTCACCAATTATTCTTATTTATTTATTTACTTATTAATTTATTTTTTATTATAAAGATGTAGGGTACAATCCAGGGTTAGGTATACAAACACTGATTATGCAGGTAACCTTGTTGATGAGGTATGCCTCTCCCTCCCCTAGCGGTTTCCCTCAACTGCCAATCCCAGCTGACCTCGACAGTTTCCCACTACTGCCAATCCTTTTCTTATAGTATTGTAATTGTTCAAGTTCTGCTTATGAGTGAGAACATATGGTACTTTGTTCTTTGTTTCTGTGATAGATCACTGAGTATGATCCACTCTGAATTCATCCAAGTTGCTGAGAAGTCCATATGTTTGCCCTTTTTTTGGCTGTAAAATATTCCATCGTGTATATGTACTACATTTTTTTTTTATCCAGTCCAGCTTTGATGGGCAACAATATTCACCAATTATTCTAGTATTCAAATTTAATTAAATTCTTAAATAAAATTTAGGCAAAATGATATCTAAGTGTAAGTCTTCCTAGGAATTTCTGAGTGTCTTACAAGAGTAAGAATAACCAAAGGCTTATCAGCAACCTTTTAAAATCGAGTGTATGTACATGACAGAGTATTATACAGCTGTAAAGAAGAACAAAATCATGGACTTTGCAGCAACTTCGATGCAGCTGGAGACCATCATGCTAAGTGAACTGTCACAGAAATGAAGAACTGAATACCACATATTCTCACTCATAAGCAGACCCTGAACACTAGACACATTAGTACAAGAGTGGGATTGGCAGATACTGGGCACTGCTAGGGGAGGAAAAGAGGGAGGAATGAGAAGGGCATGGGGCAGCATGCTGGGTACATCGTTGGCTATCAGGCTGAAAAAAGGCCAGAGAGAAGCTCAAACTTCATCTGTATGCAACCTACTAGGGTAGTAAATCCCTAGCTGTATCCAACAACTCTAAAACTGAAAAATTAAAAAAAAATAGCCAGGTGTGGTAGTACATTGTAGTCCTAGCTACTCAGGATGCTGAGGTGGAAGGATTGCCAGAACCCAGGAGTTCAAGGCTTCTGTGAGCCGTGATCATACTGATCAAGCCACTACACTCTAGTCTGGGAGACAGAGTGAGACCATGATCAATTTTTTTTAAAAAGGACTATTTAGAATATGGAAAAGATTTGTTCATAAGATAAACATCTTCCTGAGAGGTAGCTTGATAGATTAGTAAACACAAAATGATGTATTCAAATGATTTATGCTTTCAATTTTACATAGAAATGTGAATAAGAAACTAAAACTAAGGAGTCTAGTAGCAAAAAAATGGAATAAAAACATAGCAAATTAACTCTTTTTAAAATTCTAAAATAATGATTTATTCTAGAAAAGATGAGTATGTTCAGAAATTAACATGAAGTAGTCATATAAGTGTTATATGAAATAGTGATGTCATTTCAAATCAGCCTAGAAAAATTATGCATTCAATTAATAGTATTGTTTCACTCACCAATCATCTGGGAAAAGGCAAATTAGCTATCTACTTCCCAAACATATTCCTTATAATTCTCAGGTGACTGAAGAAAATATAAGAAAAATGAAATTTAAGAGTTCAAATTTTAATGTATTAAAAATAGCAATATAATAAAAACTTAGTAAAATAGTAGTAAAATATGTAATGACCCAATGTAGAAGAAAGAATGTCCTTTCAAATTGTGCTGAGACAACGCAATGTCAATATGCAAAATAATGAAATAGGGGGCAACCCACTCAGGTCCCTTCCCATTGTGGGAGCTTTTCTGTTCTCTCAATAAATTCTGCTTTTAAAAAAATATTAATAATGAAATAGGACCCCTATTTCGCACCATACACAAAAGTTAACTCCAAATGGACCATAAGACCTAAATGTAAGAACTAAAACTGTAAACCTCTTAGAAGAAAACATGGGGTTAAAACTTGGTGACCTTGGTTTCTTACACATGACAACAGAAGCACAGGTGGAAGAAAAAGATAAATTCAACTTCAAATTGCAAACATTGATGCTTCAAAGTATACCACAAAGAAAATGAAATGACAACCCACAGAATGGGTAAACATATTTACAAATTACTTATTTGATAAGTGACTTGCATTCTAAGTATATAAAAGCTTGCAACTCAGCGATAAAAAGACAAATACCCAATTAAAAGTAAATTAAGGGTTTGAGTAGAAATGTATACAAATATATGGCCAATAGGCACATGGAAAGATGCTCAACATCATAACTATTAGGGAAGTTAAAATTAAAACTGTAGTGTATATCACTTTACCTTCACTGGAATAATTAAAATAAAAAAGACAAGGGAGTTCCTGTAAGATGGCAGTGGCACAGCTGGGGCTGTGAGATTCTCCTAAAGTGAGTTCCCATAAAGACTTTTACTTTCCTTCCCCACCACCCGCTGCCCACTGCCAGCCACACAGGTCCAAGGCCTGGAGAGACCCTCGGTCCCACACATGGCCGACTACCACGGCTCCTCTGCCACTGATGTTCCACCCCAGGCAGCCCCGGCCCTGGCCAAGTGGAGCTCCCAGCTCCTTCCCCAGCTACACCATCTCACCTGGCCTCAAGCTGCCCACCACCGCCTACGGAGGCCCACAGATACCACCTTGTGGAGATATGGGTTCTCTTGCTGGTTACACTGATCTGCCAGGCACTCAGCTGCTGCCAGCTCCCTCCCTCCTGGGGCACCCCACCAGGCCCAAGGCCACCACTGCCCACGCAGGCCCCCAGCGCCTGTGCCTCCAGGCTCTGCACTGCCACTCAGGCTGAAGCACCCAAAATCATGGCCAGTGTTCAACCCTCAGAGTTCTGGGCCATTGCCCTGGGTTCCGGGACCTGCCCAGCTCCATCTCAAGCCGCTGTTGCCCAGGGAGGCTCTAGGCACCTGTCTCTCAGAGATACCAGCTCCATTCCTGGCTGAAGTGCCCTGTGAGGGGCCCAAAGCCTCTGCCACTGCCCACCACCTGTGCTATCCACAGACTGGACTAGTGGAGAGAAAGGATGAGTGGAGAGAAAGGAACGTCAAAAGAGGAGCTGCCCACCACAGCCATTTTCCAAGCAGAGATTTGCATTGCCCCACCCATCTATGAGCAGCCTTCACCTTGGTTTCTAAGGTAATCTTGCCAAACAGGAGACGAAAGGCCCTCCCTTATGCTGAATCAGACTCAGTCCTGTGGCAGACCTCTCAGGCAGCAAGCCAAGGGAACCAACACAACCTATGAGTAAGTCTATCTGCCTGCAAAGGGGAGAGGCTAGAGATCAGAGCTGAAGAGACTTTAGATCCTCAGGAAAGATTCCAGAGCTAGTCTGGTTTCTTATTTTGATTTTTTATTTTATAGTTTTGACTGTTTGTTTTACTCACTTTTGTTTGCTTTTTGAGTTAGACTACTTGTTTGTGTTGAGGAAAAGCACATCAAAAGGCATGAATTTATTGGACTGTCTTTGTGTGATTACTGGTATGCTTTAAGGAATCTTGTTTGTTTTTTATACTTTTCTGGTCTTGTGTCACTTTTCATTCATTAGTTGGTATGTATGTCTGCTTTCCCTCTTACTTTTCTCTCTCTCCAACTTCCTCTTGACTCCCCCTCTTCCATTATTTTCCTTTTTGTTTCCTCCTTTGGTTCCAGGAAGCAAACCTAAACTCCACTGCATGGACAGATTGTAAGGCAGTGGGAAGTGGGTTCCACTGTGCCCATATACCTGTTGGTGGATACTGGGATCTGCAGATAGATTCTGAATCACAGCTTTTCCCTCAATTATCTCTAAACTGCAAAAAGTACAGCCTCAGCCTACAGTCCACCTTCAAAAGTGAACAAAGCCAGAGGACACTCATAAGGAAGAACAGGAGATTGAACAACAAAAAAAGTAAAAGCAACCCTACATCCCCTGAAAAACAGAATTAAAGAAGGGGAGGAAAAGGGGGAGAGAAAAATCTACACAAACGAACAAAAACCAAAAGAAGCATATGGGTCTCTCACAGACCCTTGGAAGGTCAGACACTGAGAAAGCTGACTTCAAAATGCAAACAATGAAGAGCCTGCTGAATGACTGGTCTCAAACTACAAATCCAGATATCAACACATTAATGGAGAGATTAAAAAGAATTGAGGAGGGACAAGAGGAAACTAAGAAGGAGTTGATAACTGAGATAACAGTAGTAAAGAATACTGTGAATGAAATAAATAACAAACTGATAGGCATGGAAAGCAGAATTATCCAAGCAGAAGAAAGAATCTCAGAACTTGAGGATCAAAATATAGAGCTAACCCAAACTATCAAAAACATAGAAAAGAAGCTTAAAAAGACAGAACAAAACCTTCAAGAGATGAGCAATTACATCAAGAAACTGAACCTAAGAGTAATTGGACTTCCTGAGGCAGAAAGAGAGACAGAGTCCACAACAAACATTCCATGATATTATTCAAGAAAACTTCCCTCATTCTATCAGTGATGTGAAAATTCAAACAGAACAGATTCAGAGAACCTCTGCAAGACAACAAATGAGAAGACCAACTCCCAGACACAAATAATTTACCTAAACAAAGTAGGTATAAAAGAAAAAATCTTAAAGGCAGCAAGAGAAAAAGATCAGATTACCTATCATGGAAGACCAATTAGAATAGCAGCAGATTTATCTACAGAAACCCTTCAGTCTAGGAGAACTTGGAGCCCTATCTTAAAAGTTCTAAAAGGTAAACAATTTCAACCAAGAATAACCTACCCAACCAAGCTAAGCTTCATCAGTGAGGGAGAATTAAAATCTTTCCCAGGTATCCAATCCCTAAGAACTTACACTGCCACCAGACCACCTCTACAAGAAACAATTAAGAAAGTATTAAACACAGAAGAAAAGGAAAAAAGAACAACAACGTTCTTCATAAGAGTACAGGAAAAAGATTAAAAACACACATGAACCAACCCCAAAACCAAAAGAAAGACAAAAAACAAACAGGAACAACAACAACAACTCTCTAAGAACCTTATGGCAGGGATCAACTCTCACATTTCAATTATTAGCCTAAATGTGAATGGAGTAAATGCACCACTGAAAAGACATAGAATGGCTAAATGGATAAAATATCACCAGGCAACAATATATTGCCTTCAAGAGACTCCTCTCATTAAAAAGAATACTCACAGACTCAAAGTAAAAGGATGGGAAACAAATTTTCAGGTGAATGGAACAAGAAAGAAAGGAGGAGTCACAATCTTAATCTCAGACAAAATACCCTTTAAGCTATCAAAAATTAAAAAAGATACAGAAGGCCACTACATAATGATAAAAGGTTATATCTATCAACAAGAAATATCTATCCTAAACATATATGCACCAACATAGGTGCACCAACTTTCATAAAGCAACTTCTAGATAAACTCAAGAAAGGTATTGACTCTAATACTATCATAGCTGGGGAATTTAATACCCCACTCACAACTGTTGACAGAACATCAGGACAAAAAATCAGCAACGAGATCCAGAACCTCAATATGACTCTTGACTGAATGGACTTAATTGATACCTACAGAACACTCCATTCAACAATCACAGAATATACATTCTACTCATCACCTCATGGAACGTACTCTAAGATCTACCACATACTTGACCATAAATCAAGCATAAACAAATTTCAAAAGATTGAAATTTTGCCATGCACCTTCTCGGACCACAGTGGAATAAAAATAAACATCAACAGCAGCAAGATTCCCCCAAACCCACAAAGATGTGGACACTAAACAGCATGATGCTAAACAACTCCTGGGTCAATAATGAAGTCAAAACAGAGATTTAAAGATACCTGGAAACAAATGAAAATGAAGAAACATCTTACCAAAATCTCTGGGATGCCATGAAAGCCATAGTAAGAGGGAAATTCATATCTCTACAAACACACATGAAGAAAATGGAAGGATCACAACTTAACAGCCTAACAAGTCACCTAAGGAAGCTGGAAAAGCAAGACCACCATAACCCTAACTTCAGCAGAAGAATCCAGGTCACCAAAATAAAAGCCCAAATCCAGCACATAGAAGACAAAAAGATAGTACAAAAAAAAATCAATGAAGCAAAAAGCTGTTTTTTTGAAAGGATAAACAAGATTGATGGTCCCCTAGCTAGACTGATTAAGAAAAAAAGCCCAAAAAAACACAATCAGAAACACAAAAGATGAAATCACATCTGACCCTGAAGAAATATAAAAGATAATTAGAGACTACCATGTGCACTTGTATGGAAACAAATTTGAAAACCTTAAGGAAATGGAAGACTTTCTGACATCACACAACCTGCCTAGGTTGAAACAAGAAGAAATTGAGACCCTAAATAGACCAGTAGCAATCAAGGAAATTGACTATGTAATAAGAATACTACCTACAAAAAAAAAGCCCTGTACCAGATGACTTTACATCAGAATTCTATAAGATATTTAAGGAGGAACTGATGCCAATCCTACTGAAAGTATTCCAGGTGATGGAGAAAGATGGAACTCTCTTCAAATCATTTTATGAAGCCAATATCACATTGATACCCAAGCCAGGTAAAGAACCAACAAAGAAAGAGAACTACAGGCCAATATCTTTGATGAAAATGGATGCTAAAATTCTCAACAAGATCCTAGCAAACAGGATTCAACAACACATCTCAAAAATCATCCATCATTACCAAGTAGGCTTCCTCCCTGAGATGCAAGCCTGGTTCAACATTCGCAAGACAATAAATGAATTTAAATACATAAAGAGATGTCAAAGAAAAAAACTACATGATTATATCATTAGATGCAGAAAAAACTTTTGATAAAATCCAACACCACTTCTTAATAAAAACCCTTGAATATCTAAGCATACATGGAAGATACCTCAAAATAGTAAAAGCCATCTATGAGAAACCCACAGCCAGCATACTCCTAAACAGACAAAAACTGGAACCATTTCCCCTGAAAACAAGAACAAGACAAGGATACCCTCCTGTTCAATATAATATTGGAAGTCCTGGCTAGAGCAATCAGAAAAGAGAAGGCAATCAGGAGTATTCAAATAGGAAAAGAGGAAGTCAAGCTATCTCTTTTTGCAGAAGACATGATTGTGTTTCTTGAATACCCAAGAGAATCTGTCAAAAGCCTCCTTGCACTGATAAAGGACTTTGGCAAAGTCTCAGAGTATAAAATAAATGTGCAAAAGACAATCACATTTCTTTACACTGATAATAAACAGAAACCCAAATAAAAAGTACAATCCCAGTCACAATAGCCACAGAAAAAATGAAATACCTTGACATCTTCCTAACCAGAGACATGAAAGATCTTTCCAATGAAAACTACAAAACACTGCTCAAGAAATCAAAGATTACACAAACAAGTGGAAAATATCCCATGCTCATGGATTGGAAGAATCAACATTGTAAAGATGTCCATCTTACCTAAGGCAATCTACAGATTTAATGCAATACCCATCAAATTACTAGCAACATTCTTCTCAGATCAAGAAAAAACAATACAGGAATTCATATGGAAACACAAACGACCAAGAATAGCCAGAACAATCCTCAGCAAAAAAAAAAAAAAAAAAAAAAATAATAATAACAAAAAAGCAGGAGGTATCAAAATACCAGACTTTAAACTTTACTCTAAAGCTACAATATTCAAAACAGCTTGGTATTGGTATAAGTACAGGCATATAGATCAATGGAAAAGTACTGAGATTTCAGAAGCAAAACCCCAATTTATCAACCAACTCATTTTTGACAAAGCCTCCACCACCTACCACTGGGGAGAGGAGAACCTATTCAGTAAATGGTGCTGGGAAAACTGACTGACCACATGCAGAAGATTCAAACAGGATCCCTATATATCCCCATACACAAAAATTAACTCTAAATAGATCAGAGACCTAAATGTAAAACCTCAAACCATAGAACTTTAGAAAATGCAGGGCATACCCTTATGGAAGTTGGAACTGACATCCAATTCCTGAGCAAAACCTGAAACACACGGGCCATAAGAGATAAGATAGACAAGTGGGACCTCATTAAACTGACAAGCTTCTGCAAAGTCAAAGAAACCATCAAGAGAGTAGGGAGACAGCTCACAGACTGGGAAAAAGTATTTGTCAACTCCATGTCTGACAAAGCCTAACATCTAGATCTACAAGGAACTCAAACATGCTGAAAAGAAGAAAACAAACAACCCCATTACAAAGTGGGAAAAAGATATGAACAGACACTTCTAAAAAGAAGACACACGAGCAGTCAACAGATACATGAAGAAATATTCAACCTCACTAGTCATTAAGGAGATGCAAATTAAAACTACACTGAGATACAACCTAACTCCAGTCAGAATGGCAATTATCAATAACTCAAAAAATAGCAGATTCTGGAGAGGATGTAGTGAAAAGGGAACACTTCTACACTGTTGGTGGGAGTGTAAACTAACTAGTGCAGCCTCTTGGAAACCGATGTGGTGATTCCTAAAAGCTCTAAAAATTGACCTTCCATATGTTCCCGCAGTCCCCATACTGGGAATATACCCTGAAGAAATCAAATCACTCTATAAAAAAGATACCTGCACACGTATGTTTATCACAGCATTGTTCACAATAGCAAGATCATGGAACACCATGCTGTCCATCAAAAGAGGACTGGATTTAAAATGTGGTACATATACACAATGCAATATTACACAGCCATAAAAAAGAAAAAAATCATGAATTTCGTAGCAACCTGGATGGAACTGGAGTTTATAATACTGAATGATCTCTCACAGAAACAAAGATCTGAGTATCACCTGTTCTCACTCATAAGTGGACCTTGAACAACTATCATAATACTATAAGAAAAGGATTGACAGTGCTGGGAACTCTGGGGAGAAGTAGGGAGGGGAAGAAAGTGGGATTAACGGTAGTCAGTATCTCTTGCCATACTTTTTCATGGCTGTGTAATATTCCATTGTGTGTATGTACCACATTTTAAAAATCCAGTTAGGTATATTTGTATACCTAGCCCTTAACTGTGCCCCACAATTTTAAAATAAAAAATATGGTAAAAAATAAATAAAAAATAAAAATAAAAAAGACAGTCAAAAACAAGTATAGGTGAAGACACTACGGAGGAATTGGAATTTTCATATGTTGCTGCTGGTGGTACTGTAAAATGGTGCAGCCACTTTGCACAATAGTATGGCAGCTTCTTAAAAAGTCAACCATAGAGTTACTACATGACCCAATAATTCTATTTTAAGTACATGCCCAGGAGAAATGAAAACATTTGTTCACACAGAAACTTGCACATGAATTTTCATAGCAACACTATATATAATAGCCAAATATTTCATATGTCCCAAGTGTCAATCAAATGATGTATAAATAATATGTAATATAAATAATATGTAATATGTAATGTACATAAATAATATGTAATATATCCACATGATAGGTTAGTATTCATCAATAAAACAGAAAACATGTTACATGGGTGGACCCAGAAAACATTACATTAAGTAAAAGGAGCCACTCACCAAAAACCACATATTATATAATTCCATTTATATGACATGTTCAGAATAAGAAAATCCACAGACATAGTAGATTAGTGGCAGAAGTGGGGGAAAGAAGAAAATGGGTAGAAACCCATAATGGACATGGGATTTCATTTTAGAGTGATGAAACATTCTAAAACTAGCTAGTGGGTAAGATTACACAACTCTGTGAATATAGTAATAACCCTCGAACTGTGTACTTTATGTAAATTATATCTCAGTAAAGTCTTTACTTTTAAAAAAATAACTATTTGCCTTTTTAAACTTTGTATATCTGCAACATGATAAAAATAAAACAAAAATAATATAAAATTGAGTATCTGAAAGAATACTCAATTAAAGAATACTCAGTTAAATTAGGTTATCACTACTTTTGAATTGGTTGTTAAATGAGTATACACTCATTATGAAAAAAAAAACCTTTACAGCACAACATTTTGCAATTTTGATGAAACATACTTCTTATTGAAGTAGATTCTTTTTACCAAATAGATTTAAATACATATTTAGTAAAAGCTTCCATCATCTTATAAAAAAATCTTATTGTATATTACTGTGCTCAGTAAATTAATTTGTTGAGTATTATGATAGTGATAGTAAAGAGTGCTTTTGAAAAAAGTAAGTTAGAATTTAACTATTTAGCGATATTTAAATATGTTTTAGGGAATACATTACAACTCTAGTAATACCAATTTGAACATTCAACCAGCATTTATTGGACATCTACCGGATACTGCTATATTAAAGGGATAATAAAAACATCATGTGGGATCCAAGAATGTGAAATATATAATATTTGCTTTAAAAAATATCTGCATTAAAATAGAAAGAATGCAAGGTAAGAAGTAACAGAAATAAAAATGGGCCAGATAAAATTCTGTGGTTATTTAGAAAAAATGAAAAATTCCACCTCACTGGAGTAACTGAGGGAGATTCCATGAAAAAGCATTTTAATTAGGTCTTGAAGGATGAAATAGGAGGACATATAAAAACTGAGGAGGAAAAACAAATAAAATATAGAAAAGTTTGAATAAAACTATACAAAAGAGAAACCATAGGGGCAAGTTTGAGAATCAGTGGAGAGTGTTTACTTGAGTATTGACAAATGGTAAAGAAAAATAACATTTATTAAATCCATTAGTTACTTTAATTATATGAATATGAATCTATAAAACTAATTAACACAGGAATAATTAATTAAAACAAAAAACCCTTCCCTTTAGCAAAAATAATTATCACAGGTCTCTATAAAGCATCCAGGTACACGAAAAAATTTTATTCACTTTTAAGGTAGTCATTTATATAAAGTACTCCAGAGAATACATCTGCTTTAGAAAATTCTGTCAGCTATACAACTAACATTACAGGAGCTCTACCACTCAGTTCTGTCACCTAGTTTGGGTTCATGAAAATATAAATGTCATGTCAATGTCCTTTACTGATTAACATCATCTGATTTTATCCCTAATAAATCTTGAGACTCAATCACAGCAGAAAGGATAGACTTTGAAAATATAAATTTGTTACCAAAAATGGAAGAAAAATAAAAAAAAAACAATGACAATAAGATAAACCATATGTTTTACAGTTTCAAAGAGATTTGTGTAGTAGAAGGAACATGACTTTGAAGTCAGATCATATTTTTTACTATTTATGCATATTATGCAATTTATATTTTCTGAGTTTCAGTGACCTTGGCTGTAAAACAGGCCTATAAATGCCTACTAACTATGATTATTGTGTAGCATGAATATGAAAAGCTAAAAATAAAATGATATAGTAGAAGCAAAACCAACATTAATTTTCCTTATCTGTTTCTCAGATACCTTATCTCATGTCTATTTCTCATCCAAATTATTTCATAACAACCTTATGAAGTAGCCATTATTCAATCATCCATCGTATATTTTTTGAGCTCCTATTCACATGGGCCTTGCATTGGTCTAAAAGAGAATACAGCAGAAAGTAGAACAAATAAAAGTACTGCATTTATCAAATTTTAATAATAGATGATTGAGAGAAAGTCAGTAAACAAAAAAGAGAAGAAAATTATATAGAATTTTTTCCCTTGAATTTCAAGAACTGACACAGCATATGCCCCCATTTAGATTGGTTGACTTTACTTCAAAATTTTAAAATAAAGAATTCTTTTTTGATCCACATATTTATTTCATATTTCATATTTACCTTGGTTCTCCAGATGGACTAGTCAGGATTCTCCAGAAAAATAGAACCAATAGGAGATCTCTCTCTCTCCCTCTCTCCCTTTTTCCTTCCCTCCCTCTCTCCCTTCCCTTCTGCCTCCCTCTCTCTTCCCCTCTTCTTCTCCCTCACACGGAAGAGTTGATGTGGTTGATGTTGCAGCTTGAATCTAATGCCAATTGAAAGGCAGGATTTCCTCTTCCTCAGGGACCTTAATCTGTTTCTCTTAAGGCTTTCAGCTGAATGGATGAGACCCACTCACATTGTAGAGGAAAACATGCTTTGCTCTAAATCTACTTTAAATAATTTAAAATGTTAAATTTTAGATAAAATTTAACAGTGACATCTAGACTGATATTTGACCAAATACCGGAGTACCATGGCCTAAGTAAGTTGATACATAAAATTAACCATCACCATCTTTCATGTTAGGGAAATTGTATTCATTTATTAAGTACATATTGTTTTCATTTGTTACATTTCCAGAAAATTGTTGAAGTTCAAAATTTAACAGATTTATAATGTAATAAAATCACATGGGCTGAAATGGATGTACTAGTGAAAACTACATAGAAATCATGGTTTAATGCATTTCAAAACTAAAATGAAAGAAGAAAAATTATGATATATATATTTAAGCATCCTCTGCCTTTTAAAATACCACTTTTATATAGTTCCAATAGGCACAAATTTTAGTCTATGTGAAGAATTTTATACCCTGATAAGATAGATATACTCAACATTTATTCTCAACTATGTAAGAACTCAGGAACCACAGCATTGTGGATACAGAACAATATAGATTCCCTATTAAAAAGAAAAAGAAATATAAAATTGGGAAAATAAGTTTCTATTTGAAAAGGAAGCCATCTATCATTAAAGAGAAATTATGAAACACAAAACATCTGGTTCTGAAAATACTTTACTCATGGATTGTGCTATAACTTTTTTTCTTTGTGTTGAAGAGAATACTGAAAGAAAAAAAAAGGAAACAAAAGATAAATAATAGCCTATATCATGACTAATTAATACTGATGCATAAGTTCCATGCTTGATTATTTTTGACTGTTGAGCTCTCTATCATATGTGATCATATTATCTCATTAATTTAAGAAAATATTCTTTAAACAAATGAGTGCTATCTTCTGGTTAAATTGTTTTATAAAAGAAGTTTTCTTTTTCATCTGAAACATAGACTCTATATTTGTATAAATGTCCAGTTTATAAAACATGTTTTAGGTAATTGTATAAAGTCATAAACAAGTCTAGTGTAGGAAAGAGAGACAATTCACAAATTGTATCTGTTGTTAATCACTTCAGATGAAATTAAACTTAGTCAACTCTGTTCCTTTTTTGTCTCACACTGAGTTCTTTGTTTTTCATAATATACAAAACTAATGTTAAGCTCTGGCATTGCAATTGACTGTTGTTATTCCCTGATGGAGCTCCCTATGACAAATTACAGAAATGCTTCCCAAGAGTTTCTGAACTTACCGCACAACTAGTTTTGTGTTGACAGCAACTAGAAGTCCTTTAGAAGCAGTAAACATCCCACTTCATATTGCCTGACAATGACAGACAAATGAGTGAGGGATGGAGAAACTGTGACAAAAGTTGATAATAAACATGTAAGCATAGTAATTTAAAATTTAACACCAGAGAAATTACAACATTAGAATAGAGCAAAAATGTGTAAATGTTGTCAAAAGAAAAATGATAAAACAATTGACTAATCAGAAGATGGGGAGAGAATGCTACTTTCTTGTCTTTTATAACACAGAGCTATCCAAGTTCTCCAATATTGAAACATTGGGAACAAATAAAAAGGAAGAACATTTTTTGTATTTTTTCATTATACTTTTTCTTTATATTAAAAAGTTTTTTAGAACTTAACTTTAAAGCAACAGAATTTTATCTGAGAATTATCAGTTTTTTCACTTGTTTTTAAAATCCTAAACACTTTAATTTGATGGTTTTTATAAATAATAAAATGAGTAATGTGTCTTCTTTTTAATGCAATTCTATGTGTTCCTTCTGTATATATGCATAAGCAAATATATGGTGTGACTCCCTAATTTAAATGATGACTATTTTTTTCTTTTTGGTTTCTTCTTGGTATTTTCTCTGAAATTTTCGTAAAGACCCATATATTAAAAATGTTATTCTAAAAAGGAAGAAAGAAATTGAGAATCAGAGAAGCAAAATAACTTTAGAAGGTCACAAAAAATTTAAATACTTTTCTGGGAAAGCTTTAAATTATTTGACATAAATATGTCAACTTTTTAAAAAAAAACACTAGTTTTTCAAATAACAGTATTTTGGAAAATATTTTAAAGTAATTTTTAATTTCTTTATTATTTTACAAACACAGATAAAATGTGAACAGATTATTTTTTTTGGTATTTCTCAAAAGGATCAAATAAATATAATTGACAATTTGTAGACCACTTAACTTTAGTTTTAATACAGAGGTAGAAAATTACAGTCTAAATGTTATTTTTCTTTACTTTTTTTCTTTAACACACACACAGACAGAGAGAGAGAGAGAGAGAGGAAGAGGGAGAAAGAGTAAGAGAAAGAGAGAGATGGAGAAATAAAACTGAAAATTAATTATGGGCGTTTGCTACCTACTTGCTTCATCAGGTTCTTCTGCCTTCATGATATTTAATTTGAATTCTCTCTGTAGATATGGATGTATATCTATAGAGATATAGATGTTTGGGTGCATATACTTTACATTTAATATCTGGATTTATCTCATTTATGTTCAGTCTTTATCTATACAAGTTTATAGAAAGTGGAAGGGAGGCCATATATTTTAGACTAATCTATTTTAGAGTACCTTTAAATTGTATTCAACATAACAGTTTTATTAAATTCCTTGATTTAAAGTATTACTGAATTATCCTGTGATCTTCAGTTCTCAGGTGAAGAGACAAAAATCCCATCAAGTTGAGGAGATGGGAATCTAATTCCACAGAACAAAATGTGGTGCTTTTAATAAACTGTGACAAGACAGGCAAGAAAAAGCAAAAGGGTTAGGAGGCAAAAGAGCTGTGTTTCAGAATAATGAAAACATTTAATCCATATGTCACAACCAAATAAAACAGAAAAGAATATGGCGAGTGGATGTTGACCTCTCAAGAATACATCTTCTGTACACCACAGCAAACTCACTTAGAAGAGCAATGAATTCTGGGTAAACATTTATCTCACAAAGAAATACAATAAACTGGTTAAAAGAATACACCTTTAATGCTGCAGCAAAATGAAAGCAGCCTAGCTAAAGGAAAATACACAATAGGAAATATAGTACCTGTTGAATTATGGGTTACATCAGTGCACATGTAGGCATATATACATAGAGATGACTTGGCTGTGGACTGCTTCTGTCTTTCAAACTCTGATGCTATTTGAGACTTAAATTGCAAAGTAAATATTCTGATTATAAATGACATATGCTTTTATAGAAATATTTAAAAGTCGTAGTAAATAAAAAAGCCAGAAACTGGAATTAAGAAAAAGTTTCACATCCTTGAACTAATTACTATTAACATTTTTGTGCATTCACTTTATACTTCCTCTACATATTTTTGTTAAACATTTTCTAAATAATTGAGATAATGTTTTTAATCTAATTTTGTATTCTTTTCATTTGACTAAATATAGAAGTTTCCAGTCACATTTAAAAATCATTATTTTAAATGAATGCTTGATATTCTAATACGTCTATATACCCAGTTATATATTATTCATGGGCATTTGAAAAAAGTTTTTGCACTAAAAAGTCTTTGTCTATACAGCATTTTCTGTATTTCATTGTAGTGTATTTTCTTAGTTTAATATTTATGAATGTTACTTTTGAGAACAAGGGCAAGAACATTTTAAAGTTTCTTTGGGTTTTATCACCAATTGCTTTCCAAAAGGTTTGTATTAATTTATACAGCACTACATGTGAGTGCCTCTCACCCTGGGATTGAGCAAATATTGATTACAATGTTCAAGTTTTTAATAAGTTGAAATTTTAAAAGTTTCTCATTTAATCTTAATTTAATGTTAATTATACTGATACTGACAGTTTTATATGTAAAAAAATATATTTTTATTGTGTCAACTTTTAATTTTCTTTGTCCTTTTCTTGATGTTTTACTCTGTTTGCTACTTTTTGGGACTTTCAACTAGTAAGTTTGACAAATTTTGTCTCTAGCATTTTTTGCTTTCCTACTTCTTTATTATTTCTTTCTCAGATAGTAATTATATTATCCTAATCATCCAAATATTTATTACTTATTTTTGTCTAGATTATTTTCCAACAGTTACAATTTGAGGGTGTTCTGTTAAAATATCCAACAGCAGATGTGTACTTCTTTCTCCTACCATTAACAGTGCTTCTGGTGATGACTAGCATTGTTAGAGTTCTTCCTGTGTATCTGGCACTGTTTCAAGTGCTTGCCATGTGAATAACTTGATCCTCACAGGAAGCCAATAAGGACGGTCTTATTTTGAACTCCATTTTTCAGATGAGGAAAAGATGGTACAGAGAAGTTAAGTAATGTTCTTAGTGTTACCCACCAGAATTCCAACCCAGACTATCTGGCTTCAGAGTGCGTGTTTTGGTTAGGGCATTTTGATAATATGACACTCAGTGCCCAGAGGTTGACAATTGCTCTACCTTCATTGTGTGCTGGATCTTTAATCAATTTAAACCTACTCTCTGTGTTACCTTTGTAACCAGTTTTGGGTGATTGACTGGGCTAAACTCTGTGAAGTACAAATGAGAAGTGTTTTCACTTTTCTCCAGTCAGTGATGTCAGCCATGCTCTATCAATTCCCCCTTTTCCATTTCTTGATGACACTTAGTGACATTTTTATCTCAAGCAGATTTCATAGCAGTTCCCCAAAGACCTTTTTCTGGTCACTGTAGTATTAAAAAGATCATTCATTGCATGGGTTACTTATATGGGTGGAGAGTTGTAGCTCAAAGTCTTCTAAATTCCTTTCCTCTGTCCTCTGCCAGTGCATCCCACCGTCTCTTGTGACTGACTCCCCTAGCCCATGCTTTAACACAGCTCAGTTTGCGCTACCTTCTGCAGAGGACATTGGACCTGCTAGAAACTCATATGTTCTCTCATTAGACATGAGGCGGACATGCAGGCTACTCTATGGTATCGCTCTACTCTGCTTTCTCTCCAATTTTCTTTCAACTATGAGGCTTTAAGGTTGAAGTTGGGGCACCGACATCTCAGCCAACCCACTGCATACACCGATAACCAACTGGCAAATGAGATGCCTGTTTCTATTACACATCCTGCTTCCTATGAGGGATTTTCTCAGTATCCCTTGATTTCAGGAGATGAGGATTCTTTCTTCTTTTCTCTCAATCATTTTCTCTTTCTCTCTCTCTTTCTGTTTCTCTATTTTTTCTTGTTTCTGTGTCTCCTTCGCTCACTTTCTCTCTGGTGTTTGTTTATACAAACTAAAAGAATTGGGAGGTGGGATGGTTGGGATGAATGTTTAAGGCAGCAAATCAGTTTCGTTCCCTCATAATAAACTCTGGAAACAATGTTTGGCTACTGTTGTTTACTTTACTGTTTTTGAAATGTAGTATATGCATTGTCTTTTTGCATTAACATTGTATCTTAATTTCCAATAGGGGTTGATCAGAAAAGTTCTGTTACATATTTACTCTGTTTTGATTTTATTTTTGCTAGCCCTCATGATTTTTGGTTAGTTTGCTTCATCAGTGTATGCCTAGATTTTATTTCACCTTTTAAAGGAATGTTTCTTGCAAGGAACATACAGTGATATCTTTTAAGTCAGAGGAAATATTTTTTCTTTTGATGGTTCAGCAAAGTAAATGATGTGCCCAAGGTCAGTCACATCATTAGCTAAAATGCAACATCAGCATTCTATCCCAGGTATGTCTGCCTACAAAAACCATGCCCCTTATCACTACATTTCTCATTTGTCTTCAGTAATGTGGAAAATATTATTTTGATCTCAGTGTTATGGATTATTGTAATGCTTTTTTCAAAACATACTTGAAGCTGTGGTTGACCATTTCAAGGATAAAATAAATTTTGACTAGGTAAAAACACAAATACACTTCATTTCCTGACATGTCTGTCCACACATTTCCCAATCTTTCTTGGTCTTTATCTTCCTAATCAGTGATTTAAGCTTATGAATTTTGGAGTTCAAGAGACTTAGTTCTAAAACTCTTTTCTGACATAGTAACATCTATAATATGAGGATTCAAGAGCTAAGTCCCCCACAAAGAAAATTATAGTGAGTGTGATACTACTTTATTGGTGAATTTAAACATGTTGAGTCATAAGTGAAACTGGAGACATAAGACTAATGAAAGGCAATTTCATGTTGGGTAAAGATGCTTCTTGGAAGAACTTAATCTCTCACACAGCTGAAGTTATATTGCCTGGGTTTTTATGCACAACTAGTGATTTAGTGTACCAAAAATTTATTTTCAAGAGTGGAATATGTTGCTGTTTTGGCAGCAAATGAACTTGACTCCAAGTAAGCCTAATGCTCATGATTTTGAGTATAGCCTGGAATGTATACTCAAATCTATTTAGTCTCCAAAAAATATTTGGATCCTGGAGAAAGAGATGAAAATAAAATCTGAGGAGTTGTTTTGGGAAATTCTGAATTTGGGAGCACAAGAAACACTATTAATGCAGCCTATAAGAATACATGTATGATTATGCAACAGGAAAAGAATGGCGTGTTTTTTTCCTTCTCTGCTGCTTTTTGCTACAGGTATCTACCTGGTGGAGCTACTCCTGAATCACAGTTTTGCCAGCATGGAACTGATTTTCCTAAGTGAGTAGTTAGGACACAGGCTTATAAACATGCACTCCTGACTACCCCTCAAGCTTGCTCCAATCACACAGTATCCTACACTTCAGTAAAATAGTAATTACATTCTTTGTAATTACATTACCTTTCTGTTATTTGTGGCCCAGACCTCTAGGTCATCCTTGACTTCTCCCTTTCTTTCTCATCCTGCATCCAATACATCAGAAAATCTAATTAATCGAAGTGAACTATCACAGAAACAAAAAATGGAATACCACATGTTCTCACTCATGAGCAGATCCTAAACATTGGGCACACAAGCACAAAGGTAGGAACAGCAAATGCTGTACACTGCTGATGAGGGGACAAAGGGACACACATTAAGAGGCACTCAACCACCCATTGGGTACCATGTCCACTACCAGAGGGAGAGAGGGCTTGCTAGAAGCCCAAACCTTACCGGCACGCAATTAACTTATGTAGCAAATCCTCTACTGTACCTCACAACTCTAAAATTAAAAAAAAGATCTCATTGACTCAACTTCTAAATAATATGTGTATCCAGGTCCAATATTCTCGCTCACTCTACCGCTAACTGCGCTGGTGTTGATCCCATCACTTCTCACCCAGTTGCTGCAGCAGCCTCTTCTCTGATCTCCCTGCTTCTACCCTTGACCATCATCGTGTGTTCTCAGCACAGTAGCTGAGCCCTTTTAAATGAAATTCACTCTGATTTCACCCAGAGTGAAAGTTATGTTCTTACGATGGGTCACAAGACATTTATTTTTTTAAACAAATTTTAAAATTTTAGATTCAAGGGGTACTCATGCATATTTGTTACATGGACATATTGTGGAGTGGTGGGGATTGGGTCTCAGGTGGCCTATTCCCCAGATAGTGAACATTGTGCCTCGTAGGTAGTTTCTGAACCCTAACCTTCCTCCCTATCCTCCCTTATTAGTGTCCCCAGTGTCTGTTACTGCCATCCTGGGTCATAAGACTTTAAACCTAATCTATCTTTCCTTCCTTCTTGACCTTACCAGTGATAATGATGATATTAATATACAATATTCAATGTGTCATATGTAATACAAAATATATAATATGTAACATATGATATATATCTCATAGGATTGTAAAGATATATAAATTAATACATGTTAAATGCTTAGAAGAGTGTCTGTCACATAGTAAGTCCTCAATATACTTAATATGTACTTATTGTTTTTTTTTTGAGTTGGAGTCTCACTCTGTTGCCCAGACTGGAGTGCAGTGGCCGCTCCCGGCCACTGCAACCTCGACCTGCTGGGCTCCAGCGATCCTTCTGCCTCAGCCTTCCAAGTAGCTGGAACTACAGGCGCGCGCTACCACGCCCGGCTAAATTTTTGATTTATTGTAGAGATGAGATCTCACCAAGTTGCCCAGGCTGGGCTCAAACCTATGGGCTCAGGCTGTCCTCTCACTTCGGCCTCTCAATGTGCTGGGATTATAGGTGTGAGCCACTGCACCCAGCCTAAATATAATAGTTATAAAATGTATGTATATTTAAATATATAATATGTAACATATGATATATATCTCATAGGATTGTAAAGATATATAAATTAATACATGTTAAATGCTTAGAAGAGTGTCTGTCACATAGTAAGTCCTCAATATACTTAATATGTACTTATTGTTTTTTTTTTGAGTTGGAGTCTCACTCTGTTGCCCAGACTGGAGTGCAGTGGCCGCTCCCGGCCACTGCAACCTCGACCTGCTGGGCTCCAGCGATCCTTCTGCCTCAGCCTTCCAAGTAGCTGGAACTACAGGCGCGCGCTACCACGCCCGGCTAAATTTTTGATTTATTGTAGAGATGAGATCTCACCAAGTTGCCCAGGCTGGGCTCAAACCTATGGGCTCAGGCTGTCCTCTCACTTCGGCCTCTCAATGTGCTGGGATTATAGGTGTGAGCCACTGCACCCAGCCTAAATATAATAGTTATAAAATGTATGTATATTTAAATATATAATATGTAACATATGATATATATCTCATAGGATTGTAAAGATATATAAATTAATACATGTTAAATGCTTAGAAGAGTGTCTGTCACATAGTAAGTCCTCAATATACTTAATATGTACTTATTGTTTTTTTTTTGAGTTGGAGTCTCACTCTGTTGCCCAGACTGGAGTGCAGTGGCCGCTCCCGGCCACTGCAACCTCGACCTGCTGGGCTCCAGCGATCCTTCTGCCTCAGCCTTCCAAGTAGCTGGAACTACAGGCGCGCGCTACCACGCCCGGCTAAATTTTTGATTTATTGTAGAGATGAGGTCTCACCAATTTGCCCAGGCGGGTCTTGAACCCGCGGGCTCAGGTAATCCACTCACCTCAGCCTCCCAAAGGTGCGGGATTACAGGCTGAGCCACCGGGCCCGGCTATACTTATTGTTAAATCCTTATTATTATGTAGGAAGGTGGAAGTGTGGAAATGAATGGATTCCCAATTTAGAGTTGAAGGAATTGCAGCTCGTAATAACAGGAGACTCATCCAGAGCCATTGCTAGAATGCGGTAAGTCAGAGATTCAATTTTAGATTTCTTGACTATCTCGGATTGCCCAGCCTCTTTTTATTTTTATTTTTAGAAGGATTTACTGAGAGGACAGAAAAGTCCCATAGTGGGAGGAGAGCTGAGGGGGTTGTCCCCAACCTTTTTTTTAACAAATTATTAATATTCAGTGTAATTCCCTTAAAAATGGTGTCCTGAATTCAGATTATGTTTTACATTTTTAAATAAATTTTCTGGAATAAAAGGAGCTGAAAAAAATTATAAATTGCCTTCACACACTTCTTATAGTTATTTAATTATAACCATATATTTATAAATAAATGTTTCCATGTCTCAAAACTTTGAGAGTATTGAGTAATTGTAATTTTTGATTTCCTAAGATTATAAATCCAAGACCAAGAAAAAAAACTAAACAGATACTAGCAATGATGGCGAGTATTAATGCATCTTTTTTGCATTGATTTGCCCATATTGATTTAATTTGCTGACCAATAACCTAAACTCACCTAACTTGAAATCAAACCTTTCTATAGTTTGTTTTTTCTCTCTTTGTTTCCCTGTGGGTATCTGTGAGTCTTTTTAGTTTGTGACTCACATTTATTTGTATTACAACACTTTATCACAACCAATTCCAGACATTAAAAATTGCATCTCACGAAAGTGTAGTCATTTCTTTCACAGGGTGACATTCATATGAGTGAAAAACACTAACTCAGCTCAAGAGCTGTGTTCAAACTAGTAAGAACAAGATTTATATACTTTTTTTTTTTTTTTTTGCCAAGACTGTTTCTCAACTGCTAGAAATTAGAACAAAGCACTACTAGCAAACGAAACTAAAGAGATCAACTCAATGTAAGCAACACTTAGGAGCAAGTCTATTTGGACAGTCTATTCTACTTATCTCTATACCTTGGAGTGTGCTACAGTATTACATAGGCATTTACATTAATTTAAAAATATTGGTATGCTGGTAAGCCAGCACTTCAGGGCCCTTATTCTTTTTAGTTTTAAATTTGCTCCATTGAGTGACTGGACTATCAGGGATAATGATCATGCCAGTTAAGGTGAATGACTATTTTTCAAGTGATGAAAGGTTGCATTTTTTTCACTCAGAGCATCTCAGATGAGCATAAATAGCACACCATAGAGGCCTCTGTTGGCGGCTGGTGATTGCTGACACAGAGGCTCTGCGATGCAGCACAGATGGTAAGTAGGAAAAGCACAGCTTGTGGCCATTTTTTTTCCAGGGTTCCCTCATGCCAACAGAAATAGTGACAACCTCGGCTTTCAAAAGACTGGGATATTATCATACTTTCAATTGTTTGCTTAAGTCTAGGCAAGGCTCTCTTTCCATTCTGCCCACATGGCAAAGAAGATTTTTCACCTCTGGGATCTAAAATAGTAGAGGGAGGGTTTGGTCTAGGATTTTGTCTTGTGTCTTAGGCTCTGAATGAGCAAGGGGCATTTGATGACTTCCAGTGATCAGAAATATTTTCAGGTGAGAGGCTTTTGTCAGAAGTAACATTATAAATTCAAAGTAGCAATTTTAATGTTGTTTCTTCCCGTTAAACAAATACATTCATTTATGTAAAACTAAAGTTAAAATTCTTCATCTGTTGCTTATTCTAAATATCATTTTCTGCCATCATTTTTTCTACACAGTTTGGAGACATGTATCACTTAACATTATTTATTACCAATTGTTTCTTGAATCTTCCAAGTCTTGATCTCTAGCTCTCCTGGTACCCAAATTTCTCATTTGCAGTGAGTTTTAATGTATTCCTAACTGCCAAAAGGGTAAAAAATTTCCAGCTTCAAATTTTGAGGTTAGAAACGTATACCATCTTCTCGTTAGAGGAGCCAAGTAGAAAAATGAACTCTGAAGAAAATCCCAGCTTTTTTTGATTTTATGATTTCACATAACAAGTTCCTTGAAGTTTTTTGAAGTGGGTGCTCATTTGACTATAGTGAGTAAAATCAGTCTATATTTATCACTAGGGGATTTATGTGACACCAAGGAGGAGGCAATGGTGAGAAAAAAAAATTCTGCTGCATAAATTTCATATTAAAACAACAACGTGACAGCTACTTTCCCTGAGACTTCCAGCTACTTGCCTGGAATATGCCCTTCATATATAATAGATTGGCATTAGAAAGAGCTTTGTATATTTAAAAGTAAAATCATAGCCAAACTAACTTGTAAGTGTAATTTTGTATAAGTGTGTGTGTGGGGGGGGGGGGGTTGTGAAATTTACACGCTGGTATACTCTAGAAGTTAATATTATGGCTACACCATACAAATGCTTTCTGCTTACTAGCATCCATTTGGCAGTGACTTTCTTTGATTCCAGGGCTTGGGAAAACAGTCCTTGAAGTTTTTGTTAAAGTTAAAGTAAATATATTATATTTGCAAATAGAATAGTATGTGCTATGAGGTACTGCAAATTCTCGAAAACTGATCCTACCCTGTGACTCTTGCTCATCTTCTTCGTTACCATTGAAAGGCAGAAACAGGCCAGGTCGTGCATTTTATTACTATTAATCTTCAGGCTCAATCTTTGGCAAGACCATTGAGAAGCCTCCATTTAACTTGCTTGTGAAATAATTTTCTAAGTTTAGTACTCTAGTGGTGACGGAAAAATAAATCTAGACGTTGATAGCAAGGAGAAGAGTTTAGAAGCATTGGAGCTTAATGAAGACCGAAATAGTTGGACCTTATTCACTGGGGACCAGGTCCTATATCTGGTCTTCCTTCTCTAGCTTGGGGAAAGAAGAGCATCAGAGAGAATGCCATGCAGCGACTGATCAAAAGTTCCTCCCTTGGTATTGTTGCCCTCTCAAATATTATCAAATCTGACCCACTGCTCAGATCTCTCTCCTTACATGTAAGAATATTGGGTTGGGAGTTGGGAAGGAGAGGTGGAAACTTTCCTTACCCTCTTAGTCCTTTAATTAGATTGAAAACAGATGAGTTAGGAGACAGAGATCTTTACCTTTACTAGGAATCTCTGTTTGGGTTGTCTTTCCAGAAATGTTTACTGCTTTTCTATCAACAGAAAGGTAGATGAAACATGTTCTTGCCAGCCCCATTGATTCTGGGAATAACAAAAAAGAACCCATACAAAGGCAAGGAAACAATCAGAAAAACAAAAAGTGAATAATAGACAAAAAAGGAGACTACTGCTTAAGCTAATGAGATATATTGAATAATAATAAAAAAACCCCACAGAATCCATTTTATTTTGATCTTATGTGGAACTTAACAAATTTAACTCAAATAAAATTTTCTCAAAATTTAAACAGCCTATGGGAATCCAAAGATTTGACCTTCAGAACCAAAAATAAAGGCAGATTTTGGAATACAGTTTTATTATATGATTTCATTAAGAGAATCTATAGAAACTTGGTTTCCTATTAATATTGGGAAAGCCTGTTTTTCAAAGATTTTATGCCTCTAATCAACTGTTTCTAAGTTTGTGGACACTATTTCATTTGAGTTTGGGACACAGTAGCTCATATTTTCCTAACCCACTTAAAATAATTCTGAATTAATAAAGAACTAGCATAACACCATTGTCTACTATTCTGACTGATGGTTTCTAATTATAGTAAATTGCTTTCAGTTTTTTTTTTTTTGGAATGTTTTGAGACTCTAAAGCTTACTATTTTCATACAGGCCAATTCTCTGTTGCATCAAAACTGCAGTTCTATTTATTTTCTGTTTATTCTTCAACTGTAATACTAGTTTTCTCCTTGAGAAATTTTAAATCTGTGTGATTGGTTAAAAAAAAAATCCAGTGAAGGATATGCTCCCCATCCTCTCTTTTCGGGATTTTAAATCCTGCTATTAAACTGGACCACAGGGGGTACATCCATGTATTGTACAGTCTTAGATTGTCATAGATAGCATTTACTGTGTGGCATTTTATTATTATACCAATGGCCTTCAGGATATTGCCAGGAGCCTATGCCCCACTGCGTGTGCTCACTAGACTCTACTTCCTTTTCTTCCTGAGTAAAAGGAAGGCACAACTGGACTAAATTCCCAGCCACCCTTTCAGTTAGATGTCCCATGCGATTGGGTTCTGACCAGTGGGTTGTGGACACAGTGATATGTATCTAGATCTGGTCCATAGCTATCCTCACACCCTTTCTCTCTCCTTATCTTATCTACCAGTCAGATATAAAGGATGTCATGGAAGCCCTGGCAAAGCATAGAGACAGAAGTAATTGAGGCTCTGAATGATTATTTAGAACAAAGTGCCCCTTCACAACTCCCATTAGACAGTGATATAAGTGAGGAAGATTTTGAGATTGTTTATTATAAGAGTCAATTTATTCTGGCAAATATAGAGGCATGGTGGTTAAGATTATGTCTCTGAAACTGAAACCAGTTATTAACTGAGTGACTTTGAATACATTTTTAACTCATTTTGTGCCTCAGTTTCTTTATATGTAAAATTGGGACAATAATAATACTTCATTAAGCTATCAAGAGGAGAAAAGAAGTTGCATAAAAGACTAAAATTAATATGTATAAAATACTTAGGACAATTCTTATAAACACTGAATATACATTAGCTGCTATTGCCATAGAAAGAGATAGTCATGTAAAATCCATTGCAATTGGTGTGTGTGTGTGTGTGTGTGTGTGTGTGTGTGTGTGTGTGTGTGTGTGAAATGTTATCACTTTCCTTTCCTTTCTGAGCTATTTCTTTCCAAAAGGAGCTTTGGCCAGCAGAGATGCCATACTGTAAGATAAAAACAGGTGAGTAAGATGGAAGGAAGACCAACTAGAGAAAGTCAGGAGTCAGAGCAGTTCACAAAATAAGAACCAAGGGTTCTGTCATGTGAAACCAAGGATTGAACCAAAGAAGCGTGACACGAAGTGGCTTACTACTTCAAAACATGAAAATCAACAGTGAAAAAAGAAAAACCAATGCAATTACAATAAGCTACAGTCCAAACTTAGTTTTGAAGGGAAGAGACAGGGGTATGAGAGATGATGGACAAAAGAGGTATTTCTAAAACTTTGGTTCAAAATTAATTATAGTCTTTTAGGGAGGGAGGTAAGATGGGGCAAATGGGCTAGACTAGAGATAAAAGTGACTCACTAGGCTTAGCTCTATAAAGTTTAGCATGTAGTCAGTCATCTTGGGTGGTGGAGTTAAAGCTATCTAAACAGGGTGGCCAAATAAAAGTCTTAGTATTTAATTATCCTGGAGAAAACAGGCATAAAATGGGACCATCCTGGCAAATCTGGTGTATTAGTGAGGGCAGGGTTCTCCAGTGACTCACTGGAGAGAACCCACAGGAGATATACTTGATAGAAAGACAGATAGATAAAGAAATATCTAGTTCTGGTCCATAGAAATCTAATATTCAGGCCCTTTCTCTCCTCTTACTTGCCTGTGATGGGATGGGAGGGAGGGAGAGAGAGAGAGAGAGAGAGAGAGAGAGAGAGAGAGAGAAAGGAAGGAAGGGGGGAGGAGGAGAAAGGGAAGGAGGAGAAGAGGAGGAGGAAGAAGAGGAAGAGGAGAGAGGAGAGGAGAGGGAAGATAATTTTCAGGAATTGGCTCACATGATTGTGAAGGCAACAAGCCCCACATCTGCAGGATAACCAGGGAAGAGTTGATCCTGCAGCTTGGGTTGGAGAGCAATCTGCTGGTAGATTCCCTTTCTCTTGGAAAGGTAGGTTTTTTTTTTTCTTAAGACCTTCATCTGACTGAATGAGATACATCTACATTATGGAGGGCAATCTGCTTTACTCAACGTCTACAGATTTAGTTGTTAATCTCATTGGAAATATATCTTCACAGCAACATTAATATGTGCTTTATCAAATGTATTGGTACCATGGCCTATTCAAGCTGACACGTAAACTTAACCATCACACCTGGACATAAGTCAACCAACATGAAAAGGATGCTTCCAAGTTGTAGTCATTTGACTGAATTTAACCCTGCCAGTATGATGTGTGACTCAGGGTTTCCAATGATTTTTAGTCAAAATTTTAAATTTGGAAAATACACGGATGAACAAAACATATTTAACATTTCTAGCTTCTCGTAACATTGGTACACCTACCTCCATTGGGTTCTCAGTGCCTTGTGGTAGCAGATGGCTAGAAGTCAATGGCAGCTGCCTCCTTAGGATGGGATATGCCCTTGCTTTCTCCTCATGGTCCCCACTTAGTCATACTATTTCTTATATTCCACCATTTTCACTCATTTACATGTGTCACCTGGATCCTGTGAGCATTTAGGTTTTGAATCTTGGACGTATAACCTGCATGTAGTAAAGACGGATTAAAGAAGCCCCTTAATGCTTTGCCCTATAGTTAAACTGAATAATATTATTAATTAAATAAGGTCAAGCTATTTTAGCTGCCCCAGGGAGAGCACAATGACCTTGAATGTGGGCCCCCATTTCTAATACAGTTTCTTAGGGTAAGGAACCTACTACAGTGAATACTTAATTTACCTGGGGGCTTTTGACAATAAAAGTATAACCAGGAATCCTTTTTCTCTGTTATGCTGATTGACTAAGGAAAGTCAACTTACATATTTGTTTGTTCTATAACTATAACTTATATAGCAATTTTAATGAATATATATTAGAAGCTCTAAGTTAAGTCATGTGGAAAAATAAAAGTGTTGACTAGTTCTCTTTAGAATTGTCATTCAGTGCTTTTTTTTTTTTCCTATTCTAATGGAGACCTTTATAAGAAAGGTGAATGGAAATGCATCTGTGTGTTATAGGGAAAATAGGGCTTTTAAGGTTTTGACAGCTTGAAATTTCTTAATAATGAGATTCACAATTGATCTGTGCTGCATTTTCTTGGCCATATATGTGAACAAACATGAACTGTATTTTCATGGGCCACTGCTTTCTGTGACCCTGTTCTATAACCCTTTTAAGAAGGTTCTTTGGGTTGGCAGAAAATATAAAGTACCTTAGAAATGAATACATAAGAATCTGTTCGTAATATTAGTAATTCAGTTGAACCCAATGCACTATCTTCTACCTGTCAAAAACTCTCAGAAGAGAATGCCTTAGGTGGGAGATATTTCCAAGGTCTGGAGCAATTGAGTTCCTCCCTTTTCCTACGTATTGTTTTCAGTTGCCTTGGAAATGAGTGTAAAATCCATTTCTCCTTGAGAAATTTGGTTGATTAACTCCCAGTCAAACAGAAGGGCAGCAGTAGAAGGGATTGATGGTTGAGCCTACAGGAAAGCTCCACCTCTCTTGGGCATTGCTGGAACACAGACATTAGTTGGGTGAATAGATCTGTATAGGGATTTTGTGTACTCAACATAAAGATGAAAGCAAAGAGAGAGGGTGTGTACCATGTGTCTGGTGAAGGAGCAGGATGGTACAATAGCTGGTCCTCAGCTTGGCCTCAGGGCTAGATCTGATTGGTGCAGATAAGGAGATGTTATTTACAATATATGCCTGAAACATAATCTGTCTTCAGTACAGTGATGACTAAAAGTAATGTAGACATTTGGCATTGGGGGAGGTCAGCTGCTTTGGTGAGTACCAAGGTGAAAATACCTTGTCAGGGCAATGACAATGGACTTGAAACCTTATGGCCAATGATGTGCAAGTCAGTTAGTCACAGCAAATGCCAAATAGAGACTCGTCGGTAGAGGTCTGTTTGCAGTGTTTGTGGTGTGTGTGTGTGTGTGTGTGTGTGTGTGTGTGTTGGTGAGAGCAATGGGGAGCGTTTTGCAATTAACTAAATTTCTGGAATTAAATATGATGGAGAATAGGATCAGAATAATTTGGGATCTACAAGACTACTCTTATACTGACAAAAAGAACCAACCCGACTGATTTAAAAAAATGAGATTTGCCAATAGTGTATTCTACTTTGAGATTCTAACTACAATCAGCTATAAATCTACAAAGGCCTCATTATCATGCCATACATAGCTAGAATTTTGTCCCCAAATAAAAATTTCTTCAAATACTCTACTTCCTCTCTGTAAATTTTAATTTTAGCTTATATAATATAAAATTTTCTCTTTTTGAATACAATTATGTGAGTATTAACAGGTGTCCATAATAATAAGACAATCAACAAATAGAACAGTTGAATCAGTCCTAAATTTCTTGGTGTTTCCCCTTTGTATCCAATTCAACCTCCACTCCTTCCCCTAAGACAGGTCCTTAGGGTAAGGAAACTACTACAGTGAGCACTTAATTCACCTTGGAGATTTTGGCAATAAAACTATGACCAGAGCTGGGCTCAGTGGCTCAGCCTGTAATCCCGCGCCTTTGGGAGGCTGAGGTGAGTGGATTGCCTGAGCCCATGGGTTTGAGGCCTGCCTCGGCAGCGAGACCTCATCTCCACAATAAATCAAAAAATCAGCCGGGCGTGGTAGCGCATGCCTGTAATTCCAGCTACTGGGAAGGCTGAGGCGGAAGGATCGCCGGAGCCCAGCAGGTCGAGGCTGCGGTGACCGGGAGCGGCCACTGCACTCCAGTCTGGGTGACAGAGTGAGACTCCAACTCAAAAAAAAAAAAAAAAAAGTTTAAAACTATGACCAGGGAGCCTTTTCCTCTCTTTGTTATGCTGATTGCCTAAGAAAAGTCAAATTACATGTTTATTGTTTTGTAACTATAACCTATATAGCCATTTTAATGAATATATAGAAGCTCTAAGTTAAGTGAATGTGAATTGTGGAATGTGAAGTATAAACAAAATCCAGATTTTTAAAAATATAAACAACTTCTTAGTTGAGAGAAATGATACAGGTCTCTGGCTGATCACTTCTAATTCCTTTGCTCCAACATTTTGGCTAAAAAACAAGGTTCTTTTGTATTTGTAACCCAAGCTGGTCAGGGTTATGTGAGTAATTTAATCTTTAACAAGCTCAGTCACTGCTCTTCAGGGAGTGGGTAGTCCGAAAGTTTAACTAGAGTGTAAATGAAAGTTTCATAGAGTTTTGTTAGTCTCTGATCAAACAACCATAAATATCTCTTGTTAAATTAATAAGACTTCCCGTGGGTAGGTAGGTGTTTAGATGCTCTTCTCTGGCTCTATAAACCATTTAGGAGTTATTAGGAAAAGCCCTGAATCCTTTTTTATGTCTCCAGTCACTCTGTTGTTAATAAACCCTCGACAGCCATTCAGAGAAAGACCCGACCCCTGTGTGCAAGGAGTCTTCAGGTTGTTATTGTCCGGGCTCAGAAAATGACACTCCAAAGTGAAGACCTCAGAATCAGCCTCAGAAATGACTTTTCTCTCTGACTTTCTCCTGCTTCCTTGCCTTTCTGCCTCCTTCTACAAGGAACAACAAAGAAACTAGAATCTCTCTTCCCCAAGGGATGGTGTCATAGAAAAAAGAAACCCTTCTCTCCTAAAGTCATAAAATCTAAAATATTACTCTTTCTCCCTGCCTTTCTGTGTAAGAACTGACCATAATTCATTTCTCTGACTTACCTTGTTTGATTGTATTTTCTAAGACCCCCCTATTCCAGAGATGGTCCTGATCCACTGCTTTATACCCGGAAGGAAGGAATGCTACTTAGGGAGGGGGAAGGGTCTGAACAACAGGCTTGATGAGAGTTCTCCCCACCCCAGTCTATTATCACACCCTTTTTGTCGCGTCACATTTCTGCAAGGCTGGCTGTCCCTGCTTCACTGAACCTTCAAGCATGAAATCAGATAGCCTTCCATATATCTTTGGGCTTTCATTTGAAAGACTTGCTTGTGTCACATAGAACTATGATTAAATAAACTGTCTTTGTTTCAGGTGTATTGGCCATTTGACCCTTATAATGGGTTAGAAAGGGATTATCCCCTGTGTGGTCCTACAGTTTGTTTATTGACTTAACTGACTTAAAAACAGCCTTATTTTTGTTTGGCTTTTTAATTATGAAAAATTAGCATCTTCATTTATTTGTAACATTTTCTCTTTTTTGCTCTTATTCAGATAACTTTTCAGTTGTCAATGAAATGATGTCATAGCCTCTGGCTGTAACAACCAAAATAAAAAATATAAAGGAAAAATACACAACATAAAGAAAATACAAAAGAAAAGTTTTGGGAAGGTGCAGATTAGGATTAGCAAACAGGTTGGAGGGGTCAGGGAAGTTGTTTATCCTCTTTTCTTGTTTTTGAAATTGGATCTGAAAAGCTTGCCATGAAATTAACTCTCTAGGGCTGCCCTATTTATATTAAACCATCATAGTATGGGCAGCCAGACTTTTGCCTTTTCAGAAAGTTCACATATGTTGCAAATAATTCATAGTTGTAGCTTAAGGCAAAAAATGAAAGAAATCCACTGTATTTATGGGAGCCATTAAAAAAATTTTCATTTATATCTTAAGTTTTAAGATTAATGGTTTTCCTCAAAGAGAAGAAAACTTTTAAAAAATAGCTATTGGTTTATTCTTGGAGATATTTCCAAACGATACCATGCTTTAGCAATTTTGGAGGAGGGGTAGTTATGCCAGTGTATTGCACCTGTAGATAAAAGCACTTCACATACTGTCAAAGCATTACACTGTGCATTAAATCTTGGAAAATCAGAATTTAAATAAAGGCCTTAAATGTATGTATAAACATTATAAGACCTCTTATTTAAAATATTTGGATTCTAAGAAAATTGATTGCCATAGATACTGCTTATCTGTTCACAGTTATATACATATACACTAATTTTACTGACAATAATCATTGCAAATATCCATCTTACTTTATGCAACTTTGAGAATTCCAGAATTCATGGAGACAGCCCTTTATGCAGGGAAGATAAGCTAAATCAGAAGAAATGAGAACCAAGATGAATCTTTGTCAAGTGATTAAATAAGAAACTTGGTTATGGTTGGAAAATTCTGAATTTATCACCATAATACTTATATTTCAGACTTCTATCTGGAAAAGAGCAAATAGGAAGAATTTTGCATTATGCTGTATGTTTGTGAGTTATGTCTATTCTAGAAGGGACTTGTACTAGCTATAGGTAGTTATAATAAGACCACAATAATAATTTCAATTTTCCAAAGTAGAGATTGAGTTCATATAACCCCATAAAAAGAATTCCTTCACTTGTAGTATACAAAGGAAGAGCTTAATCAGCACATTTTATAGGTACTAGCAGCATTTCATGTAATTGCTGTGCTCCCACCGGGACTGGTCACAAGATAGAGCTTCGGGGGGTTTTCTTTAGAGTCAATCTAAATCTGTGCATATGTACTTTGTCCAAAACTGGATCCATATTTTCTTCCTGTTTGGATCTATGTCTCAGCAAATGGCCCCGCCATCTGTCTATTTGTCTCCTTCTTTCGTTTCTAACCTCTCCTTTGCCTTTCTAACAGTAATATCTTAGGTCATAACCTCAGTATTTCTTACTCAAATAACTTTTCTCTATTTCTAATATTCTTAATACGTACCTCCTCTGACAGCAACTTGAATACTTTTTCAAATTAAAAATATTTCATTGAATATTGAATGCAAATGGAAGCTTTCATTCCCTCCTTGGTTCATGCATGTAATAAATATTTACTATGCACCTATTAAATACTATTTTTTGCACTGGGAATAGAATTGTGAACAAAAGGGATATATTTCATGTTCTCAGAATCTTTCTAAGGGGATATATATATAATAAACACGCACAAAAGAAATACATTTAAGAGGGTTCCGGCACAGATTAATGCTATATAAAGAAAATAGAATGGAGTGATATGGCAGGGAGACTTACGAAGGTGATGGGTCATGTAAGATCAGTAGAACAGGAAGTCTCTCTGATGAGATGACATTGCCATGCGGGTGAGTAAGCCATGCATGCAAAGATCAAGGGAGGGCATTCTAGACATAGAAACAGCAAGTGCAAAAAGATCTTGAGGCAGACATAAGAATGGATTTTAGAAACAACAGAAAGTTGCTGTGGGTGCAGCATAGAAAGCAAAGGAGAGGGTAACAGAGATGACTTTGAGATCAGAGACAAAAGCAGGGACCAGGTCACTTGTCAGCTTAAAGGTCTAGGTCGTAGAAATTACTTTATTAATCTGTCATTGTTGACCTCTTGACCCCCCTGGGGCCTCAACCATCAATACCCCATTGCATTGCCTTGACTGTGTGTTTGCCCACACTGTGTGCCTCTACTGCTCGGTGTCTGGGGCTCACCTTAGACATTGTGTCATTTCCGCTAGAAATCTCTTCCTCACTTTTAAAAGCTGGTTACACAAATCCTGTCATAGACTCTTGCGATATTCTGTACGTATTATTTCACAGCATCACAACACTTAATTGCCATATTAATTGTTTATACCATCCTTCATTTATTTATTTCAACTGTATTTTTGAACCTACTATAGGAATTAGGTTGTGAACTTCTTAAACACATAAATTATATCTTAGTCACTATGGATTTCCTAGCACCCAGCACCTAGCACATATCTGGCATTTGGTAGGTATTCAGAAAATATTTGTTAAAATAAAAACACAGTCATGTATCCCAGAATAATATTTTGGCCAACAACAGACCACACATATGGTGGTATCTCATATTACAATACTGTATTTTTACTATTCCTTTTCTATATTTAGACACACAATTACTTGCCTTTGTGCTTCAATTACCTATAATATTCCATACAGTAATATCCTGTACCTGTTTGAAACGTAGGATCATAGGTTATATTATATAGTGTAGGTGTGCAGTAGACTATACCATCTAGGTTTGTGTAAGTGCACTCTGTGGTGTTCACACAATGATTAAATTGCCTAACACATTTCTCAGATTTCACATATCCTGTTGTTAAGCAACGCGTGACTATAGGCGAAAGATTATAAATTGCAGTGCAAGTGCAATAACTGAATTGAACTTCAAAGTGATAAGCATAATTGGTTTAGGCCTAGACTTGCATTCATTGTTACCAGGAGAAGAGTATTTCTAGCTTCCTCATTTCCATCAGTATAAATCCAGACCCTGTTCTTTGGCATTCAAGGTGCATACAAATGTTTCCAATCCCAGTCCCCTCTCATAAGACATTTTCCCCAAACTTCAAAAGCTTTTGTCATCAGGAAGGAGCTCCTTCTCCTCTTTCATGGGCTGCCCTCATATCTTCTGGGTTTTGTACATGTAGTTTAGCTTTTTATAATTTATTTCCCACCTTGACCTTTTGGGCATCGCCAATTTATATTTCATCACTTTTATCCAACGTCAATTCTGTGAAAATTCCCATGAGTCAGTCAAGTGACTCCTGTGAAGTGTCTGTCCATGGCACTTTCTTTATCACTCTATGTTTATCGTTGTTATAGTGCGTTGTAATTATGCACTTTACTTATGTCCTTCTAAGTGCATTCAAAGTGAAATCTCTTTGAAGTCAGTAACAGTGGCCTACTGTTTTAGCATCAGGGCTTAGGTCAACATGAGCACAAATTTGATGATCAATACATGATTGAATTTTTAAAAAATTGAATAAAAGCAAATAAGCAATTCTGGAAATTAAAAAAAAGTTGCCTTTAAGATTAATACTTCCCTGGCAAATTAAGATGCTCCAAAAAAATTTTTTTTGTTTAAATGAGCATATCCAGATATGTTTTCATCTCAACATCTTATCACATATATAATGTGTTTTTTCTAGATGCCTGAACTTGCTCCAACTGTTAGTCTGCTTTATCACTTTAATCCTAGGGTAATAATAGAAAATTTTCAGTGAAAGCCAATTTACATATATGTGTTCAGTCATACAAACAAAATAATGCAAAAAGCATCACATTAGTTACCTATAATCTGAGTTTTCTCTTTTGAAAATCTGTCTGTGATGAAGTCTGTATTTTTGAATGCCCTAATTTTACAACTATTCCTACTTTTCCTCACTTTTATAAAAATAGGTGGCATGCATTTTCTAAATCTGGATTAATCAGGTTAACAATTTGTTGGTCAAGCCACTTTAAGTAATTTTCTTGAGAACTGTTTAATTATATAAGTTTGTTCTGTGACACAATTCTCCATGGGTCTCTAATGTTTCTGCACATTTTTCATGTGAGATGCAGGTTGCTATTTGTTCTAAACTACTTTTTCAAAAGTGTTTGCATAGCAATACACAATGGGAGATAGAGATAACGTTTCTCTCTAGATCAAAATCAAGCATGCTTTTACCCCATCATAAAAAATTGAGGTTCCCTAAATTCATACTTCCTCTCCTGTACCACAACACAGCACAGGTATCATCTGGCCCTCTTTGCATTACATTACCTCCTGGGCACTGGGGCTCCAGGATCTGCTGATCGATAAACAAACAAACAAACAAACAAACAAGCTGATTCTTTGGCTAGTGTTATCACTGTGTATAATAAACTGTTCATCTCTGACTCAGGAGTTTCACGTCTTTTATCAGCATCTATGAAATTGTGGTAGGATAGCTTGTTAGTTTGAAATGTGGTTAAGATTTCAGTCTCATATCCTTCATAGTTCTTGATAACTGGCTAGTTGGACTTGCTTGGGAATATAGCTAAACCATATTTCATACCCTCTCTTTCAGTTTTCCGCAGCTGTGTGACTGAGTTCTGGCCAAGGTATTGTAGGCTTATGCACCTACCTATAGGACTGACTCATAAACTACTCTAGAGACTCTCCTTTCCTTTGCCTCCCAGTCGGAAATAGAGAATTTAGTAGAACTCCAAGATTTAAAAGATTGTAGCATCACTAGATCGGTGTGCCTGCACCTATAAATGACTGTGTGAATCATTTAGGGCCCCTGGTGACCTTCATTGGCATGGGATGGCAGTGTAGAGAAAAAAGCCTTCGTTAGGCTATAATTTTCATTTTGGAGTATTGTTTGTTATAGTAGTTAGACTTTCTTGATTAATATGCACACTATGGTCAAATTCATATTTAAAGACTTTTTAAGCTGTAAAAATAAATATAGCAGCAATTTAGAAACTTATTATGCTAGTGTGATTTTAATTTTGACCTATTTTTCCCATGGAGTTGGCAATATTTCCCTACTCAGTGAAGACTAACTAGTTTTATGTCTTAGTCATGCTGTTTTTAATCACTTGCCTTCTTAGTTTTCCCTCTTCTTTTCCCTCATGTCTTTTTTTTCCACTTCTTTCATCATTTTGTATGTTACTTCAGGGGATTATGCATTCTTCTAAATCACTCTTTTCCCAATTATTATATAATTAAGGCCTTCCCACTCAACCCACAGAGTCCTAAAACTATATTCTCCTTTCCATCCACACATTTTTTTTTGCAGTTTTCCCCACATAGCTTTACTTTTTGGAACTGTACAGTTGTTGATGCAAAATCTGTACTTTTTTGTTATTTGATGAAGTTTCTGTTTCCTACTGAATCATTCCTTATGTTCACTATATTCAACTCTCTCCTTGCAAAACATACTTACTGTGTAGTTTTCATTAAAATGATTTTACTTTTATGAAGCCTTCTCTTTATATCTCTAGTTAGGTGGCATGATCTATTGTCAAATGTGTTTACTATTTATGAAGGCACACATAGTTCTAGGCACTAAATTACAAAGTAAATAAAACCAACAAAGAGCTCTGAGGTTCTGGAACTTACATTACAGCAGAAGAAGATACAATCAACAAATGAATAAATGCATGGAAGTTCAGAGGTTGATACTTTCTTCATAGGAAAATAAGAAACAAAAGAGATGAGGGAATACTGTAGGGGTAGGTGGGAAAGACTGCACAGTATTCATAGGTGAGGTGGCCAGGAGAAGTCTCACTGAGGAAGTGACAAGTGAGTGGAGATCTGCAGGAGATGCGGAAATGAGCCATGCCAGTGTCTAGGAGAAAATTGCTGTAGGCTCCAAGAATAGCAAATGCAAAACTCTGAAGCATGCTTATCTTGGCTTGTTCATAGAGCAGAATGTGGTCAAAATAGGGAGAATAATAAACAATAAGTTTCAAGAAGGAGTGGGGGTTAAACTGGTTAGTTCTTTTTTTCTGTCCTATATGCCTCTGTAGTTTAATCTGAGAGAGTTGGGAAGCCACCGAAAGGTTTTGAGCACAGTTGTGACATGATTTGACTTAGGTTTTTACAAAATCAGTTTGGTAGGTTTGATAGCAGACCATAGGGGGCAAAAGTGGGAGCAGGGTGAAAAGTTGGGAGGCTTTCACAATAATCTTAGTGTAGCTTGGAAGAGGGTGTTAGGGATGGACGTGGCAAGAAGTGGTCAGATTTGGGGTACATCTTGACCTTCCAGTTTACTGATTTGTTAATGAATTGGCTATAATGTGTGAGAAAAAGAAAAGAGGGCAAGGATTACTTTAAATGTAGTGTCTTGAGCAATGCAAAGGATGGTGTTGCCAACCTTACAGATTTGGAAAATTGCAAAATGGGGGAGATATAAGAAGTTCAGCTTTGGCAATGTGAAATTTGGAATGCTCACGAGATGTTTAAATAGATATGTCAAGCAACCTTGCAGATATGAGTCTGAAGCCCAGGAAAGAAATCTTGACAGAGAACATATAAATTTGGGAGTTGTCACTGCAAAGATATTTCTTAAAGCTTCAGGTTAGATAAGCTTTCCAAAGTAATAGGGATAGACTGAGAAGAGGAAAGGTCCATCCATCTGGGTCCCATCGTACTCCCACAATAAGAGGTCAGGGGCATGAGGGTGGAGCAACAAAGGAGGTGTAGGAATAGAAATCAAAGCAGTAAAAGATGGCATTGTCCTATAAGTCAAGTGGAATAAGTGTTTAAAAAAGGGGAAACGGACCAACTGTGTCATATGCTGCTGATAAAACAAGTAACATGAAGGCTAAGACATGACCTTTGGATTAGCAATGTGGCAGTCACTGATGACATGGACAAGAGCAGTTTTTTTGGTAGAGTTTGAAAAGAGTTTATAAGGAAAAATAGGGCAATAATGGAACAAGCTTAAAAGGAAACAGGCTTTGAGTTTATAATGAAACAGGCTTTGAAGGATCTTAAACAGAAAAATGATACTCTTTATTTGAGTTTAGCATAGAGAACTCAAGTAATGCTACAAGGAGTTTTGCTGGGTAGAAAAATAGGGCAATTATAGCTAAAAGGGTGTATGAAATTTTAAGAGACTTTTTTTTAAGTAGGGAGATTTTACAAAGTGTTTCTTAAGCTTATAGGCATAATTCACTAAGGAGAGAGAAATAGATAATGAAGTACGGGAGAGAATTATTGAGCAATGCACTTAAGTAGGTTGGAGGAGGTGGGATAAAACACACAGCCAGGAATGACACAGTTAGAATGTGTAATAATAATAACACATACTACATATAGTGGCAGAACCAAGGAGGGAGTGACAAACTAGCTGGAGGGTCAGGGAAGGCTTCTTGGGGAGGATGGTTGGACAGAACTTTGAATGATGAGTAAGAAATTCCAAGGCAGGGGGGCAATTCTACTTCATAGTGTTGTGTGGAGAGGTGAACTAGCACAATACACTGAGAATGGGAAGAGAATGAGGCTGAGGAGGTGGGTAGAAGACAGATTATGCTCAACCCTATGTGCAATGTTAAGGAGTTTAAATTTCACCATTTATGTTATGGAGAGGCTTTGAAGGATTTTAAGCAAGAGAATCATACTCTTTATTTGCATTTAGCAATATAACTTTAGTCACAGTGTGGAAGATGGCTTGGAAGGGAACAAATTCAGGTGAGAGCTGGTGAGAGCTGAACTAGGAGTGTAGCTGTGTAGATGAAGAGGAGGGATTCGTTTCATGATTGCAGAGAAATAAATCTGATGAAATATAACCACAGAGTTAAATAAATGACTAATTAAATATGGTTCATGATGGAGGGTGGCAGGTTCTAGGGGAATTTCTAGATTTCTGGCACGTGTGACAAATAGATGCAGAGATACAGGTAGAAGAGAGGTTTAGGAGGAAACGTCTGCTTTGCTTTTGTGTGTGTTGCAGTGGGAAGCTCTGGAACATCAAGTGGGGATGGTTATCGGGCAGTGAGAAATGTGGATCTTGAGCTCAGGAGTGAGATCTGACCTGGAGATCCTGCCTCAGACATTACTGATCTATTTCTGATAGCTGAGACTTGGAAATGAATGAGATAACACAAAGGGAATAAAATTTAAAAAAGAAGTGGTCTAAAATCTCCAGGTGCTACTAGGAATATGCCAGTAGAATACAATTCAATTATCTAGACGTCACTTATTCAGCACCAAAGTTTACTAGAATCCTCTTTTTTGTGAGAGAAAAATAGTAAACATCAACCGGAATAGCACTACAAATCAGCTTTTACCAGTGATTTAAAAATAACAATAATCTGTATAACCTTAAATTAGTCCAAAACTAATTTTTCTATCCTTGAGACAGTACAATGAAAAATAAGTCTTCCTAATGATGAATCTAAAACATTTCAAGATTGTTGTCATCAAAACTGATGAAATTCACCCAGTATGTCCTTCTTACAAAAGTAGGATGCCAAGTAGAAAATTTTAGAGAGATTATTAATAAGGGTAATACATTATTTTTCAGTTAATCATATGTCTGTTAGTCAACTAACCAATCAATTGGTTCTCAGTCTCTAAGGATTTTATTTAGTCCAGGTTTTAGAGACTATATTTATCAAGATGCAAATAGCTTTTATATCACATATGGCAAAATTATATTTTTAAAGGATACTGTTTTAGTAAAGGCACTGTTTAATTGTTTTCCTGAGAAAATATAGTCATTTTCTACCTGTTGGACAGGCACACTGTGGTGGCAGTACCTCTCAGTACTTTGATTGTCATCCAAAGGTTAAACAGACTTTAAGAACTAGCAATCAGTTTTCACTATTCAACTTTCTATTGTATCACAATTCGTACCAATTTAATGCCATATTCCAGATTCTTCAAAATGAAAGAAAGTGACACATTTCACAGGCAACAAGAAAACAGACATTCTGAGAAACCTCTCTGCTGCCTTCTTTTTAGTTCCTTACAAGGTTACAGGGTACTCTTTTGACTCACCCAATAGTCAGAATTGGGGCCACTGCAGAAATGCAATACTAGACCGGATGTTTTGAGAATACAGTTCCAATTTCTTACAAAAAAATTACCATTTTTTGGAGAGAATGATCATAGTCTTGGCTCCCTCAGTACAGAAAGGATTTTGCTAGACTTATATTCACAGATCGTTGAAAATTGTGTGTTCGTATGACACTAATAAAACAGAGGCTTCGCATGCGTATTTCTGTAAGTGACGAGAAAATAAACGTTGGGCTTGATCCTTCTCTGTATTTCCTGCCTTGATTGCAACTTCTTCTTTCTTTACTCTCTAGTTGTAGTACTAACAAGCTGGGAATGTTTTAGGTTGTCTCTCAGGAGACTGCAAATGTATGCTTAGAGGCTTTTCTGCAGGATAGTTTCTTCATTTGGGGTGTGTGGCAAAGTCTCTGTTCCACAGTAAGGAACTCACCCCTTTGGCCTTCTACACCTCACCCTGCTTGCCTCCCCCTCTCTGTAATGAGATGCCTCATTTTACAGATGAAGGAACTGAGGTCCAGAAAGCAAGGAATGTGGCTTGAATCACAGTCTGTTGAGCAGAAGTGTTTGGACTATAATGTACATTTCCTGATTTTCGGTCCAGTGTTCTGTATTCAGCATCACCTAAGCAAAGTCATAATTTTATGTTCATGGGTTAAAAAAAAATATATTAGCTGGGCTCGGTGGCTCAGCCTGTAATCCCATGCCTTTGGGAGGCTGAGGTGAGTGAATTGCCTGAGCCCGCGGGTTCGAGACCCGCCTGGGCAACTTGGCAAGACTTCATCTCTACAATAAATCAAAAAACCAGCTGGGTGTGGTAGTGCGTACCTGTAATTCCAGCTACTAGGAAGGCTCAGGCGGAAGGATCGCCGGAGTCCAGCAGGCGAGGCTGCGGTGGCCGGGAGTGGCCACTGCACTCCAGTCTGGGTGACAGAATGAGACTC
>NW_007039953.1:8664-39188 GCF_000164805.1 Carlito syrichta | reverse complement strand
CGAATTCCACCAAAAAAAAAAAAAAAATATATATCTATATATATATATAGATATATATATTTTTTTTTTTTAGGTGGCTCTTACTGTTAGTATTTTTCTCTTTCTTCCAGATCTTCCTTCTACCTTTCTGACAAAGGTGATACGTACAGAATTTTGCCTGTTTCCTACCATGAGTTTCAGAGGTGTGCTGACTCTGCTCATGAGCATGTCATCTCCGAGTTAGACCCATGGTGGAAGGAAGGAAGGAGGCAGAGGAGGCACTTAGAAGACTCATTTGTCAGGCTAGATTTAGGAATGAAATTCAGGAGATGCCGAAATGGAATTTTGGTTAAAGAGCTTTGGAAAGCAAACAATCATCAACAACAACAACAACGAAAACCTTTAAAAAAAAATACTCCTCTCCACATGAAAAACGAGAGAGTGCCCGGATCACAATAAAGAAAATAATGATTTTTTTTAAATACTTGGAGGAAGCTGTGTACAATCAGGTACAGATCGCTTTTCCAAACTAGCAGAAGCTAGGTCAGATATAGAATTGGTTATTAGTTCAGTAGCTATTTGGATGGAAATTTATGCACTTAGGAAGGGCACAGTAGCTCATGCCTGTAATTCCAACACTTTGGGAGGTCGAGGCAAGGAGATCGTTTGGGTCCAGGAGTTTGAGACCAGCCTAGACATCAATCTAGTGAGATCTCATCTCTAAAAAAAAAATAAATTAATTGGTTGTGATGGCACACACCTTTAGTCGTAACTACCCAACTATTTGGGAGGCTGAGGTGGAAGGATTGCCTGAGCCCAGGAGGTCAAGGCGGTGGTGAGCTGTGATGATGCCACTGCACTCCAGCCTGGGTGACAGAGTGAGACTCTGACTAAAACTCACACACAAAATTATGCATTTAGAAATACAATCCGGGAAGCATTTCTTTTGGAATTTCTTTCCTAAGAAGCTGACACTCATCGCATGAAGAATTGGAGACATTAACAGTCAAAATGCTAAGTTCCACTCTTGGTTCTGCTTCAAAGTCTATGAACTTACATAGGCCAGCTGACCTTCATGGCTTATATTCTCAGCGAACAATTGTCACTGATCCCTGTGCTGCCCATTTTTGATATCTGGTGAGAAAATTGGTATGCTACATGTAAAGTCAGTAGACTTCAAGAAAGAAAAAAATCTCTAGAATCATTACTATAATACAAAAAATGATATATTCCAAGGCATCCAAAATAAATTAAAATATTCTAAATTAGAGAATTCAAAGGGCACATTTCCCATTTTCCTTGCCTTTTTCGCCCCAAACTTTTAGTATACATTAAAAATAGGATCTGATATTCTGGCAGCAAGTGTGGGTCCAGATTTTGTGAGGGCTGAAACACATGATTCAGGAGGACCTCTTTAAAGAGAAGGATACCCAATTTGTCACAAAAGTGAATATTCATTTAGAATGAGAAGAGAGATCACAGCAAGGTAAAACTTTTTAAGGCCAGTGAATCAAAAGCATAACACTCAGAAAAATAACATTATGTTTTCAATAATTTATTACCTGACCAACTCTGTAATTATATCTTTCACTACATTTTTGCCTGCATGCTTTTTGATCACCTCTTCATATGACAAAAATATTGTAGTAAACATTTTTATAAAGATAAAAGTCTCTAGATAGAGGATTTCCTTCAGCATGATCGATGGCAATTTCTTTTTTATTATTGAGAATTGGGTCACAGAAAACATGTGACTTCATGCTGTTCGCAGGACTGTTACTGCTTAATGCCTTACAAACACAGGGGCACAATATTTCCCCCACAATAGTGCAGAGTGTATTTGTAACCACATGTGCTGCATTATTATGTTCATTTCTTGCAGAAGAGAAATTTCACTTTGACTAAACATCAATGAGAATTACAGTCCTACACATCTGATGATTGGAAGAATTACTTTCAGACTAGCTTCTGGCTTTGTACATTTCAAACCTTGTTTTTTCTCTTCTACCAATATCCTTCTGATGTTAGAGGTCTCAGGACATGGTCTTGTCAGGGTGTTATATCTCGACCTGCATTTTAGGGTTAATTCACAAAGTTGTTAGTAGTGTGTGCTTCTGGAAACCATTCTGATAGCATAAAGGTAAACAATATCGTCAACATGCAAATAAATAAGAAACACATAAATATAGCCCAATGAAACTAAATAAAATGTACCCTTAGCTCAACTTCCCATTAGATAAATCCCCAAATCATATGAATACTTCTAATACCATTAAAACAAGGGAAAACAGGGTAGAAGAAAAACTAGAATGAAAAGAAAAACAGTTATAACCAACTGTGATAAAAAATATCTTACTTATGTACAGAAACATGTGATTACATTAACACATTGTTGGGACTCCTTTCTCAGAATGCAGTAGTGCTGAAGTTTAATTGTTTTTAGCTTCTCAGTGACTTTGCTTCTCCAGGATAGAATACTACAGAGCACAGACTTGCCTTTTAGGTACTGTATCTTCATTACAACCTGCCTAGATCAGTTTCTTGAGGCTGCCATAACAAATTTCCACAAACTTGATGGTTTAAAAAAATAAATAGTTACTTACTTTTTCACAGTTATGGAGGCCAGAAATCTGAAATCAAGATGTTGCCAGGGTCTCACTCCCTCTGAAGGCTATACGGGGGAAATCTTACCTTGTTTTTTCCAATGTTTGGTGGCTCTAGGCACTCTTTGGTTTGTGTCTTTATAATTCCAATCTCTGCCTCCTTTTTTATGTGGTCTTTTCTCTGTGTTTGTCTTCTCTTCTGTCTCTTATAAAGACATTTGTCATTGGATTCAGGGCTTACCAGTTAATACGGGGTAATATCATTTTAAGGTCCTTAATTATGTCTGCAAAAACCCCTTTTTTCTAATAAGATTATGTTCATAGTTTCTGGGGGTTAGGACATATCTGTTGAGGAGCAACCATTCAACCTGCTTCCCAGGCATTAACACATACCATTTGGGAGCAATCAGAATATGGTTCCTAACTAACTGAGACAGAAACTCCATTGTTTGTACATCATTGTATTATTATTTTGTTTACTAAAAATTTATATTTATTTATTTTCCAGATTCCCAAAACCATCACCAAATATTTTTGTACCCAACTCTCCTAAGTCACTCAAAGTAGAATCGGACTTTGTTTTTACAGCTGAATATGTGATGATATATTAATGAGAGGATGCAAGAACTACCTAGAAAACCTAGTATGCTTTAGGAATGAGGAATTCAATTATAAAGGTAATAGACATGTGGCCAACTGGTGACTTTGTAATGTTGTATGTTTTCATTTGACAGAACGTGATCTCTCTGTGGAAGCGTTTATTAGTAGATGTAAGTGCAGATGTGTTCTCTAATGGATGTTATGGGATAGTACTATCTGTCTGGTTCCACAGAATCTGTGACTTAGGGCTACACTAAAACAAGTTTATGAGACCTGCAGGCGAGCTCAGTGGCAAGATTACAGTCAAATCTAGGAATATATTACTAGGATGTGGACACCCGTGAAAAATAACAATTGCAGAATAGTGTTAGGATGTGCGCTGAAACATTCCCTTCTGACACCCTCTGAGCAATTCATCTGCAGCATGTTTTTACTAGATCAATCTCCACAGCTAGGTAGAAAGGTAGAGTGAGGATTACATGTGGGCAGGAGCAATAAAGAAGCAATGAGCTCCTCAAAGCTTGGCTTTCATTAACATTGTTCTAATTGGCAACCCTGGATATCTCATTTTGATAAAGCAATTGTTCACAAAAGTCACCCTGGGTTTTATTTTTTATTGTAATTTTTCAAAAGATGCTTTGTTAATTTTTGGAAGACTATTTTCTTTATAATAGCCAAGATTTAAAATGTAAGCATGCTGTACAATCATTTTGTAGGTTATGGGCACAATGAATATAATTTAGATGAATGGTAGAGGAATCTTAGAATGGGTGGAATTGTAAAGTCAAATCTTTAACCGCCCCCCCCCACATTTTGCATCTGTGCTCTATTATTTTAAAACATCGTCAGGAATGCATCAATTTTCTTTGCAGTAAATTTTGTTGTTGTTGTTGTTGAGTTGGAGTCTCACTCTGTTGCTCAGACTGGAGTGCAGTGGCCGCTCCCGGCCACCGCAGCTTCGACCTGCTGGGCTCCGGCGATCCTTCCGCCTCAGCCTTCCCAGTAGCCGGAATTGCGCGCTACCACCCCCAACTGATTTTTGATTTATTGTGGAGATGAGGTCTTGCCAAATTGCCCAGGCGGGTCTCGAACCCGTGGGCTCAGGCAATCCACTCACCTCAGCTTCCCAAGGTGTGGGATTACAGGCTGAGCCACCGAGCCCGACTTGCAATAAAATTATAACCTTACTTCTGTTCTTAAGGTTGTGTAGAGCTTGAGAGCAAAAACGGTTCTTGGGAGTTTACATTTTATTTATTTGTTTACTTTTTCATTCATTCATTTCTTCTACAAATATTTATGGAGCTGCTTTTTTTTTTTTTTTGAGTTGGAGTCTCACTCTGTCGCCCAGACTGGAGTGCAGTGGCTGCTCCCGGCCACCACATCCTCGACCTGCTGGGCGCCGGCGATCCTGTCGCCTCAGCCTTCCAAGTAGCTGGAACTACAGGCACGCGCTACCACGCCTGGCTAATTTTTGATTTATTGTAGAGATGAGGTCTCGCCAAATTGCCCAGGGGGGTCTCGAACCCACAGGCTCAGGCAATTCACTCACCTCAACCTCCCAAGGCGCGGGATTACAGGCTGAGCCACCGAGCAGAGTTTATGGAGCTTCTAATATATGCAAGGTACTATGTGGAGTCTCATTTGGGGCAAAACAAGTTTAAACAGATTTACTTGTCCTGAGTCATGAACCTTTCTGATATGAAGAAAAAGAAAATAACAGGATTCATTTGCCTTCATTTATTAAATATATTAAGTACCTAATATACAGTCGGCACCTTGCTGAGGCTAAAACCCCACATAAGACAAAATACCCGCTCTCTCCGTTTGAACAGAGAGCAAGACAGTTGACTTTTAAGACATAGTTTGGTAAATCCTGCCACAGGGCAAAGAATGCAGAGAAGGGCATCAAAATCAGCCTGTGAATCAAAGATGTTTTCTTGGAGGAAGTAGCACTTAGGTGAATTTATCAGAGTAAGTTTGAGTTAGACCTATGAAGGAGTGGAGACAGAACCTTAGCTATGGAAGCCACCCAAGTCAAGACATAAAGGTTTGACAACTTATTACCATGTTGAAATCACTTAGTGTCAGGATTTATAATTACTTTCTATAGTACTTTTCTATATGAATTTCACAAACTTGGCTTGGTAAAGCCCAGGCATGAGATTGGCTGTCAATGGAAATAATTAAGAGTTGACGATAGAGTAATAAATAGATATAAACTGCTGTATGATGCAATGGGAATATGGATGAGAATTAGCTCTGAAAGCTATAGACACTTTATAAAGCTCACAGTTTCTCCTTATAGACTGTAGCCAGACAGTGATGTTGGAGTCGCTGCACAATGAACTTTCAAAAAGATGCACACCTCGATGTACATAGCTCAATAAAATTGTCTGCTAAATGGGCAATGTTGGCTGAAAAACAAACAGAATGAATTTTCTTAATGGTATGTTTTGAAGAAGCAAGTTTTTCTTAGCATCATTTCTGGTAATACATCTGATAGAGGAGAAAAGAAGATCAAATTGTATTATAAGTCTGAGATTGAAATGTATAAACATAATTTTAGCATTGCATATGAGATGCACAAATATGAGAAAATATAATTGTAGAAAGATGATAACAACATTTTGCTGTGATACATAGCACAGATTAAAGGAAAAAATGAAAAAATGACCAAACAGAACTCAGACGACTGTAACTATTAGTGTACATTTACATCTGAGTACTCAATTGGCCAGTGTCAGAGAAGATTGTCTAATGACTGACTGCAAGAGAGTATTTCGAAGCACAAGTTCTGCAGTTGTCATTTATGACCACTTACTTCATAGGGCTATTGGGAGGCGCAATAAATATAAGAGGAATTTCACCTGCTACATAGCCCAGCAAAATTAGGTGCTTTAATAGGTTAAGTGAGTCAGTGCTAAATCAATACAAAGACAGATGATTTGAGTTCATGGGCTGGTCAGCCAAGTTTATTTCCCAGGCACAGATCTCCCTACAAAGAAAGCAATTAATATGGTCACCAAATCAGAAGGGGATCCAGGTTTCATCTGATAGGTACCATTACCTGCACTAAAGATCAAATACAATCCTCATGACGTTTTGCTCAACACCAAGTGTTGATGAACTTCTCATCACCAAATTGTAGGACTCATGCAGTGCTGTATTAAGACCACTGTAAAATTCCCAGATTCATAGAGGGATGCCGACTTGAATTCTTTAATCCCAAACAGTATTATTTTGGGTTATTAACATGTATTCAGTTTGGTACATAACAAGCTTTAAAGGATTTTGCCCTGTCTTAATTCAACTGCATCTAACAGTCATCCTCAGACCAATCAAATTGGACCTGACCTGTGAGCCCCAGTACACACAAAAATGAATGTCTTGTATTTGGAAAATAATGATCAAATAGCACAGGGTCAGAGCCTATCTTTGTCTTGAAATAAAGTGACACAGAGCTGGTAACTTTTCAGCTCTCTTAAGGAACAAAGAAGAGAGAGAAGTCTAAGAAACAAGTTCTTAGTATATGCAAGGATTCTGAGTGTGGATGGACTATAGGGTGTGTATGGGAGAGAAGTGGAGGAGAGAGATTGAATATATGAAGGGACGAGCTGCTGAACAGGTTACATGCCATGCTTAAGTTCAGATTTTATCTTGCAAGGGATGGACTATTTTGAAGGACTTTTCACAGGAGAATGAGTATGAAAATTATTTTGATTCATCAATGTTTACTGCCTCTGGAGAGAACCCAGATCAAATATCAACAAAATAAATAACTTGTGCAAAACATGGCTAACCATATATATCAGAGATTGTGTGAGGGTTTGAATTCAAACTGAATGTATCTGTATTGAGTTAGCTACTGATAAAAACACTCACAAATCTTATATACTCCTCTCAGTTATGCTAAGGGAATAAATATATTTAGACTCTTCTTTACTGATGAGGAAGTAAAGAAACAAAGTGCTTCATTTTCTTGGGTGAAATGCCAGTGCCAGTCAAAATAACACTGCTGAACAAATAATATTGCTGAATTAACATTTTGACCTGGTAGACCCAGTTCATGGGTTTAATTTACTAATGACAGCTCTGTCCTGATCCTCTGCGAAAGTTTACCAAGCCCTCCAACCAGATACTCCAGGGCGTGTAGTGCTCAGCTGTGACCTTATAAACTACTCTTTATCATCAATGGAGGAAAATACAGTTGCATGAACATTATATTTTGCTCTACACAGTATTGATGAAGAAAATAAGTATTATTTTAGAACTTGAACAGACTTTAATAGCACTCCTATAATAAACTCTTTCCCTGCAGCAGTGTAGGAGATTATTCCCTAATGAATTTATATATGAATGTTTATAAAGAAGAGCAAATAGTTAAGAGGAGCTGAGACACTTTTAAAGAATAAAGCTGTGTTGTTGGAAAACTCCAAGCACGTGTTAAGTAGATTGAAAATGCTTGGAAATGATAAATGTAGAATTCAGAATCTTTGCCTTGCTCAACTTTTCCCTGGACAGCTAAGTGACCCACTCTCCAGCCTTTTTCAGGTATCTATTCAAATGGGGGACTTTTCTTATTTAGAATGGTAGCTCTCCTATCCCCTGGAACTTCTTACTTTCCCACCATTTTTTTCATAGCATGCATCGATGTCTAGCTTAGTGTATAATTACTATTGTCTGCAGTTTATTATTGTCCATCTCATCTGCTAGAACAGAAGTTTAGTATGGAGGCAGAGAGATGTGTTCCTTTTGATTTCTGATAACTTCTCAGCCCCCAGAAAAGTTCCTGATGCATAATATGTGCAAAATCAATATTTGCTGATTATGTGAATGAATGAAAATGAGGACTAGGGAGATTAGACTGCAGCACTTGCCATCAAGCAAAAGTGTGAACTGGTCATGAGGACAAATACCAGGTCCAGGAAACAGAGTAGAGAGCCCAGAAACAGATCCATGCTTAAACAAAAACTATATAAAAACAGAGTGCTATTGATCATCTCTGGAGAAAAAAAGAACTATTCAGTATATGATGTGGTGAAAATTATTTGTATATATGGAATGAGTAAATATTTGTGTCACTTTATTTCCAAAATGAGTTCTAGATAGGTTAGATAGCAATGTGTAAAATGAAAACTTAAACATTTTAGCAAAAGTTATATTTATGACCCAAGATTAGGAAAGAATTTTTAAGTAAGATACAAACAGCAAAATATTGTAGGAGAAACAAATGTTAAATTTAATAACATTAAATTAAAAATTGCTATTCATCAAAAGTCACCATAAATAAAAGTGAAACAAGTCACAAACTCTGTAAAGATAATCTGGAAACTACTCATTAGAAGAAACTATGCATTAGAAGAAAATGACAACTCGATAGAAAAATGTGCCAACAGCAACAACACTTTATAGAAGGGAAAATTCATGAAATAGCATTCATTCTCATTATCAGCCATGAGAGGGAAATTAAAACTATAACAAGATGCTATTTTATGTCCACCAGATTGACAAAATAAAAAAAAGTCTGGCAATATTACATGCTTACAATGATATAAAGCCTAGCTAATACTCCGAACTACACTGTTGATGTAAATTAACACAAAATTGTTGGGAACATTTTGGGATTATTCATAAAATATTATGTAATATTAATTTAGATTAATGTTAAGTGAAATATTAAATAGAATGAAAAATGCACTTCTAGTTCTTCTCTCCAATTTAGCCTGGGGGAACTAAACTCCCCTACTGCAGGGATGTTAGGTATAGTTGTGTGTCTTGCACTGGCCAAGAAAATGTGGGCAGAAGTGATGCATTTTAGATCTAAGTCTAGCACTTAAGAGCTATTACACAGAATTCCATGCACTGTCTTACTCCGCTCCAGGAACCACATGAGCTCATGGTGACATGGAGTTGCAGCAAAATAACAGTATTCTGAATGTTGGGCCTATAGCTAGAGGAGAGCTATGCTGGTATATCACTTGGACAGCAAGTTTTGTGTGAACAATATCTCAACTGTTGTGTGTTAAGCTACTGTGATTTTAGAATTATTAGTTGCTGTAGCATAACTAGTTTATCTTGACTGATAATCTCTACAATTCAGAAACTCTATGTCTATATATGTGCCCTATAAAAACTCTTCTTCACATTCAAAAGAAGGCATGCATAATAAAGTTTTGAATAGCAAATATTTTTAATGGTAACAATTTAGATACCATCTAAAAGTGCATCAAAAGAAGAGGGTCATATCGTTTGTGGACATACAATGACAAGAACAATGAGAACGGATGTATTGGAGTCACATGTATCAATAAGAATGAATTCTGAAAGCATCATGTTAACCAAAATAAGCAAGTAGAGGACACATATGATCATATTCATACCCTATGTATTTATGTATACATTAAGATAAAGTAAACACATACAAAATAATACTAGCTATTTGCATTTAAATGATAAGGAAATATCTATAGGTGTTAAACACCAAATTCAAAAGAATGGCCCTATCTGTAAAGAAGGAAAAGAAATATTTCTGAGGAGAGGTTCACCAAAGGCTTCAGTTATAGTGAAGATATTCTATTTCTAAAGCTAGGTATATGAGTATATGGGGAGTCATAACATTCTCCTTAACTTCTGGATAGTGAGTGCTCTTAATAATAAAAACACTAACCATTTCTATGAACATAAAATATGCAAGCAATTATGAGCTATTTTGTGGAGTCAGCTCTTTACTATGGACTGACTTAAAAGGAAAGAATTAAGTTTTAGGAATAAATGTACTGTAAATACAAAAGGCTCGAGTATACTTTAAGGTATTCCTTGGAAATTTCATATGAAAAGTATTCCCCATTCTATCAATTGGCAGTATATAGAAACTAAAATGTAAATCAAAAAAGTTTGTGAGACTTCTAAGAGAATAAGACATATCAGGTCATTGTTTTGTTAAGCACTGGTCGGGCCAAGTGTTCTTTGAGCTACGGTCACCATGTTTTCATTTTCTTAGCTTTGGGTCCCCCTCCCCTACCTTGGGGAGGTGAATCTCTTATCTGTCTCTCTCTAATTTACTTTCTAGATAAACTATATTTCCTTAAAAAAAAAGACACATCATTTTGCATTTACATATGTGAACATAGCACATGTGCATTTATTAAACAGGGTAGGCTGACTGATTACAAAACAAAACAAAACAAAAACAGCAAGGCATAATGGCCCACACCTGTAATCTCAGTGTTTTGGGAAGCAAAAGCAGGAGGACCACTTGAGGCTAGGAGTGTTCAAGGGTGAGGTGAACTATGATCACACCACTGAGCTGCAGTCTGGGAAAAAGCAAGACCCTGTCTTGAACAAACAAGCAAATCAAAATTTCTCCCAAAATTTCAGTGGGTCAACTCAACGGTAATGTATTTCTTACTAACATAGCAGTTCGACATATTGTATGGCAAATAAACTATGATGTAACTCTGAGACCAAGGCCTCTTCTTCCATCTAGTAGGTAGGCCTCATCTAGGTCCTCCTCAGAGTCCTTTCCTTTTAGACAGGGAATAGAGGATCCATGAAGGATCCCACAAGGGGTGTTTGGAGATTAACCCTGAAGGCGGTATATGGCACTTTCACCAAATTTTGGTCACTCGATGTTGAAGTGTAGTCGCACCTGACCAGACCTTAAAGTCTGACCAATGGTCAGCCAGTCTTTAACACACATATTTAATATAAATGGTTAAACTGGAAATTGGATGATAAGCAAAGGATTCTGTTCGTCAGCGATGGATCTCCCAACAAGCAGAATTCATATTCACTAGACTTCCCGTTAATCAGAGGCAACAAAGACACTCTTTCAAAGGATTTGGTGTTGGATATTTCAAATAAGCCATCAAATACATGGGAAAAATCACTCTGTAGACTTGCTCTTACTATTTTATGTATTAGGATGGTTTTAATCTTCATAGCTTGGGGATGTATGAGAAGGGAATGCCACCCAACTGTAGGAAGGAGGTTGCCAGTGAGCCATCAAGCATGTAATTTATTTTTCTCTATCAACAATGTATAGATATTTATTTTGTTTATTTTCTGATTCCTTCCTAAAGAATGTAACCTCAAAGATGGCAGGAATTTTCGTCTGTTTTACTAACATTGCATTTCCAATGTCTACAACAGTACTTGGCACATAGAAGAATATTCAGTACATATTAATTGAAGAGTAAATATATTACTTATTTGTGGAGACTTTGGAATCATCAGGAGAGTTTCAAGGATGCGGCAATGAACATTTTTATAGTTTGGATGTGAAAAATCTATTTGAGAACAGTAATCTGTTTTTTCCATTTTTTTTAACTCACAGGAAGTGAATTAGGCCTGAAGAAGGATACATCCTTTGGGGCAATTTTCCCTAAGTTTGATATTTTCGCAAACCTCATCTAGTATTTCCTAAAGTTGTCATAAAAGATGTATAACTTCCCATGAAATTATTTCAATAGGGACTATTCTAATAATATTTAAATGTGTGGTTAACAGAGTTTTGTTTTTACATTTCTGGGAGAATTTTCATGAGCATTCTAACACAATTCAAAATCAGCAAAGACAATCAATTCTTAATCTGCTCAGTATAATAAAAGGTAACAGAACCACACAAATCTCCATGCCCCCTACTTCAAATCAGCATCTAATTATCAGTGTTTACCTATTATTCCAAGTTCTCATTCATCTACCTCTGGACCACAATTTAATCATGATGGATTGTGATGGCAGCATCGTTTGCGGTGCAGGCTATGATCTGTTATGATTCCTTTGCAAAATTATTATGATGAATCACACTTGTCAATGATTTTTGAATGAGACAAATCCAAAACTAATTTGCTATCTGCAATCCAGATGTAATTGGCTATGTATCATAAATCTTCCATGAAAATATTCTTCAGCTCCATTTCTGTCAACAAACAAAAGTGTTCTTCATAGTTCACTCCCCAAGAAAAACAATAGAGTGTAATTAGAGGGAAAGGAGAAAGTGTATAGTTGACTTGAATATAAAAACCAGAAAATGCCTGGACCAAATTGGCTACATAAATGAACCTCTGTCATCAAAATCATTGTAAATTGACTCTCTCCATATTTGGTCCAAGGATTCAATACTTTAAGAAAGTCATATAATGTTTTACCTTCACACTAAATTATGGAAATTGAACAATACTTATAGAATGTTCTAGACTTTGAAAATGACATATGTCTTATTTATTTCAAAATAGATGAAAGCTCAAATACAAAATAGTGAGAGGGGAGGTGGAATTCATTATTGCTATACAGAAAACATGAGATTTAAAATTTTTTGTTTTATTCACTGGAGGGAGCTATGGTCATTAATTGAGTGGTACAAGTAAAACATATACTATGATTTCAAACCACGTATTGGCCAGAAAGTTTTGAGCAAGGGCTTGCCAACTATAGCACTGACTCTGGGGAGTGTGCTTGTTTGTGTGTGTAGAATCTGTAAAATGGGTATTCCTATTTTAAAAAGGAAGTAGCGGAGAGATTCTGTGTGAGTAGGTACCTATCTTTTTGTATTTTGAAAAATGATTTAAAATGCTTCTTTAATCAGTGGTGGGTAAGTAATTTTCTTCCCATGTATGAAGCCCAGCCTTCTTCATTATGAAAATTTTCAGTATTGATATAATACATCCTGCCCGAGTATATGAAAGCAAGCATTCTGACCAATCAAACCTTATAAAATGTAAACATACCTTTTCACAGAAGAAAACCAAATATTCTCTGAGATGAAATGTGTCTAATCACAAATCTCACTTCTTTTCTCCGGAACAAATTCCCTCATGCTATTCTTCATCTAATTCATGCTTCCAAACTAACCTCACATAATAACACCACTAATAATATTTAGTACTTATCTAGTGCACTCCATCTCCAAAGTACTAAATATGTATTAAATCATTAATGTACATTGAAAGTAGTCAGCAAATTTCAGAACTTTCAAAATCTTATGAGAGGAACAACATATTTTATTATTGTTTTTCTGGTAATGTGGCTTGTTTAATCTGTTTTTCAAAAAAGTATTTTTTACCTTGTCATATGAGAAGAATAATCTTCATGGTAGGGAAGTATATGAGCCTATAACTGGCTTTTTCAGATGATTCAATGCGCAGGTTGAAGCCGAGGCTTCTGATAACTGCTAGAGTCATTTATGACCTCATATACTACTCCACTTTGGAACATTAGACCTTAAATAACATCAACCATGTGCTTTTACTGAGAAGAGAAGAGAGAAAAAGAAAAATGCCCTTATAGATGAAGAAGAAAAATACCAACAGAGAACCCTATGGAAATAGCATAAGTATACATGAATAAAATTAAACTTAGTGAAGGACTTATAATAGATTTGGGTGCCAGGGTAGCACTTGACACCTGTCTGGGAAGCCTTTGGATAGAAACCTTATGAAGAAGCAGTTATTTTATCCATGGGCATAATAAAGTGCCCTGGGTTTATATGAGGCACTGGCATCAGGACTCTAACATTCACGCAAAGTGACATGGCACTTTCAGTGTTAATCTTCTTGTGTTGAACATGGTTTCTCTAAGTGGGCAATTTGCCAAAAAAATTTCATTGAATGGACAATGTCATGCAAAGATCTACATAGTGGGAGGCATCCAGTGTGATAATGTGGTTAGAGAATTACCAGGCAACAAAAGAAAATCACATCTATTGTTCTAAAATATGTCTAGCAGAATGCAAAGATTATCGCCTCTCGGGTTGCCACTTAGAACATGTTATCAGTTTCTTAACTCTTGCTATGCATTTCCTTGACCTTGAAGCATCTATTCTACTGAATGACTTTTCTCTGACAACAAAGAGGCCTAAGAGGAAGGTGATCTACATAAAAATGTGAAAAAGACCAATAACAATGTAACATAAATAGCTATGAAATAGAAGCATATTTATAATGACAGTAAAAATTCTCTATACACATTGGCTTATTTACTTATCATATCAAAATTTTCAAGAAAATTTTATTATTATTCTTATTTAACAAGGGAAGAAACTGAGATTTAAAGACTTCAGTAAGTTCCTAAGTGAAAGAGCCAAGATCTAATCCCAGTAGGTCTGATTCCAGATGATGGACTTTTATCACCAGGACATTTCTCAGCAATAAATGTCCCAATGTTCATATGTATGCCTCATTGGCAAGTGCTTTATATGCATCAATTATGACAAAAAATCATATATACTCATTCTGAAAAGGAGCCCCAGACAGCAAAAAGCAAAACTGGAATTCACTTTCATATTATACATCTCATTCAAAAACCTGGGCTTGTTCTAAATACACATAAGCAATTTTATAATTTTAGCTTTGGAAGTGACATCTATAGTTCCTAGTATAGACTTTATAGTTTTATTATATGTACTAAAGAAAAGAAAAGCGACTTGCCAAACATTCTACAGAAAGGCAATGTCAGAACCTAAGGGAGAATTCTTTAAAATTTTTGTAGTGAGAATATCTTTTTTCCACAGCTGGCAGCATTATTGCTCAATATTCAAAACAGAAGAGTTCCTGGAGATAAAGCAATAACCGTTCAAGATGTTCTAGTACCTATTATCTTTGCCTTGAGACATAGACAAAAATAATTCCACAGCATTTACTGTGAGAAAATGAATGATTAAAACCCAATATCTGTTAATCTCTCATGTATGCCTAACTGTTCCAACAGTTAATCAAAGATGATTAATCAACTGATCTGTTTGATACATTTAGAGATACTAATGGGTCACTTTTTTAGTGTCTGTAATGTACTAGGCACTGTATTAACTCATTTAATATTTATAGAAAACATATGACATGAGTACAGTTATTATTCACATTTTACAGAGGGGGAAAATTGAACACAGAAAGTTTAAGAAACCTACTCAAAGTTACCCAGTGGATTAATGTTGGAACCATTAACAATTGCTGTCTGCTTCCAGATCCCACTCTTGTAGTAACTTGTCAGACACTGTCCCTTGAATACATTTCTAGTGAAGTTTAAACAGAATTCAGTGATTTGATACAATTGACTTTCTCCTTACCTCAAGGGAATATGCAAATATTCTAAAAGGATAGATATAAGAATATGATTTAGATGGTCTGAAAATGATATCACTTAAGTTACAATTTGTGCCTGATTTAATAAATGTTACTTGATATAAATAAATGTTTTTCAAACTCAGAATAACATGGCTGCCTAGAGTAACACTGAATTATTCCAATATCTCTTGGTATGGGACAATAAACAAACAGAAAGTGCTTTCTTTCTCTTCATTCAGATTTCTTGATATTGTGAAACCATTTCTTCAGCTTCTGTGATATATCTCAATGATAAGAAATGATGTGCATTATTATTAGTTATAAAAATATACATAGGCATTTTCATAGACTTATAGTCAGAGGTATAGCTATAATTGATTTCATTTGTAACTAGTAATCATTGTTTTTATTTATATAGGCCCTTTCACTGCAAAATGTCTCATGGGTCCCCTGTGTTTAAATAGGACTTTTCCTGCAGTAAAATGCTAAGGACATAAAGCTGATTTCATAGAGAGATGTGCAAAAGTCACTAATATTCTAGTTAACATTAACTGCATTCTATAAATAATGTGTTGGGTGGCTCTGCTTACCTGCAACTGCTCACCAATTCTCTATTGCTCAGTAGAATGCTGTTGTGATGTGTGTACATCTTAGTAACTCTTTCCCAAATAACAAGTTTCCACTTTTTTCAGACATGTGCTTAATCAATATAATGCACAAGCAGAATTTAATCAAATAAAAAGTTAATTAACTCGATGTGTATTACTAATGTTGCTGTGGAATATGGTATAACTGAGAGTAGCATTCATTTAGTCTTTTTATGGATGTTATTTGGGGTCTGATATGTGAATGTCAGTTTTTCCCCCCACAACATTTTCGTAACAAATAACACAGAGTTTCATTGACTTGCAACAATGAATCTTATGAAATTCATGATTCTGAAGTGGTTGACAGGTGACTCTGATAAATTTGGCAGGGCTTTCGTCTCTGGAGAGTTAACAAGCTATCTGGAAGGACTGGGTCAGCTTGCCTCTGCTCCCACATCTCTCATCTTCTAGCAGGATAGCTTGGGCACATCTTTCTCATGGTAGTAGCACAGACAATAGCAAGGGTAAGTACAGTTTTATTAAATTAGTCCAAGCTTTCTTTTGCATCAGCTCTTCTAACAACTCATTGGCCAAGGCATGCCACATGGTTAAGTCCAAGAGAGGGTAATCATATCAATTTCCCTATATATTCTATGGAAAAGCATTACAATGTGACATGGAAGAGTTCATGAAGACAAGAAAAGGTAAATTATTGGGTTGATTAGTGAATACTAGCATACTCTTCACTCCACAAGTATTGAATCTCAAATATGCAAAATTCGCTCAACTCTATTTCACAAATCCTCCCGCACCAAACATTCAGTTATATTATCAATCTCACAAGGTCTAATTTTATAATCTTAAACAGGTTTGGATGTGAGTTATCTTGATCTAGAGAAGTATAAATAAAGACACAAATTATCTGCCTTTTTTTGTGTTTATTTTTTTCAAGTGGTCATGATAATTAATTGTTCATGGCATGAGAAAGGACTGCTCTTAATGGGTACTTAAGTAACTTAGAACACAAATAAGTATTTTTTCCTTTAAAAAATATATATTTTTTATTTGAAAGATTTGGGGTACAATTCACGGTTAGGTATACATTGGTCATTGTACAGGTAAAGTTTGGGCCTCACTTGTGGGAAATTGCCAGAGGAGGAAGGGGAGTACAATTCATCAATAAGGGTACCTAATCTCAAACCAGGTGAAATTATCTGCCTTTAAATTAAATTATCTGCCACTCAAATGAAATGGCCTCAGCAATATTTCTGGTGAAGTCCAGCCATCATGTTGTGAGAAAACCAAGACCAAAAAGTCTGAAAAATATCATACCCAATAGATACAACTAAGGTCCCCACCAGGATCTATCACCAGACATCTTTGTGAAACAAACCTTCAGATAATTATAGTCCCTAGCCTTCAAGTTCTATAGCTGGGTTGCCAAAGATCATGGAGTAGAAAGAAGCTATCTCCACTGTTTTCCAGTCCAAATTCATGGCCCACAAAGACCATGAATGCTGTAAATATTTATTTTGTGCCACCCATTTAGGGAGAGAATAACTACAATAAGAACTTTCATTTGAATAATAAAAAAATAAGAGACATCATGGCTGTCACTTGTCTATATCAATTTTTAAATCCCGCCAGGAAAAAAATCTTGCCAGTGGAATGTACTGGAATGGAATATGCTCCTTGAATAAGCCTTGGTCTTATAAGCTAAGAACAGCCAACTCCCTTTAGATCAAGTGTTGGTTTTGCAAGTGCAACTCTCTTTATTTGCCTTGTTTTTGTTTTCATAGCTATTGAAATTTTATCTTGTTAAGTGTGATTCTTAAAACCTCTGTGGCTTTTTTTTTTTTTTGTTATCAGATTTGAGTTCATTATGTGTGTCAAAAGCTACATACCAGTTGTTTTCAAGACATGCTTATCTTTTTAGACTTACTGATATGTTTGACATGCCAGGTTATTGTGAAACAACATCATTAAGATTTCTAGGAGTCCCTTTGTCCTGCTTCACCAATTTAATTCTTGCAGAGGTCTTAACAAAGGATTTCAAAGAGACCTGAGGCAATGTATTAGTTTGAGGATCTTTTACTTGTTTGAGAGGCTGGAGATGAGAATAATTTTTATTTTCCAAACCAGCAATTTCCAAAATACTTGAGCTCTCTACATGCTTCTAAATGCTGCTTGGAAACAGACCAGTTCTTTATCCTGCATTTTTCTTTTAGAAACTTACCACGAATGTCTAAAAGCAACTAACAGATGTTCTTACTACTTTCTTTGAAGATCTCTTAATCTGGGCTCCAAAGTTCATTAGGTACATTTTCCAACTTTTGGTTTACATGTGACAGTTTTACTAAATGTGACACAATTTGATAACACAAGTTACCATGCTTCCATTTCGTATAGCAGTTTTCTTTCCATTTTTCCAGGCTTCTTAGTATATGTCTCCTGCTTCCAAAATCAGTAGACTTCATTTGTGTTATACTGGCACTCAGTACACATTTTTTCCTCCATTAACTATCTGCAGCCTTAATAATGATGTGAAGCAATCAACCACAGAACTTATGTGGCAAATAACTATAGGAACTTATTGCTCATGTAAATGGAGTGTCTTAGCAGCAGCTCTGTTGATCATGCTTTTGGATTATCTGGTCATCAGGTGACCCAACATGGTTTCATCTGGGAAAACTGGGAAATCTCAGCTCCTTTCCACACCTTTCTTCTTTTGTCAGGCTAGCCCAGGTATGACCTTCATGGCAGTACTAGAGAGCAAATGTGAGAATGAGCCCAATGGTATAAGCCCATTTTAATCTTTTCTTTGCATCGCATTTGTTAACATTTCACTGGCCAAAACAATGCATGGCTGCACACAGGGATAGAAATTGTGTCCACTGCTACCCCCATGGGAGGCAATTACAAAGGTTATGTGACTAAGCTTGTGAACAAAGAGAGGGCAAAGAATTGGGGTTATCTCTGCAATCTGCTAATTCTAAATATTCTGACTCCAAGCTTTGAATCCTGACAAACAAGACAAAATAAACATTGCTGGTTGCTTTGCTTTAGTTTTTATTTAAAATATTCAAGTATCTCACTTTATATTTTGAAGAGCTTACAACTTATCTTGTAAATTTAAAAAATTCTAATTAAAGCAAAACACTTATTTGTGAATAAAGCACTCCTTATATGTCTTAGTTAACTGATGAGGAAACCTCAGGAAAGGATTTAAGACACTTGCAACATTTTCTTCCCTTCTACATTTTCTTTCCTTCAGTGATGGTTAATGTTATTCAGATTGATTCAAGTTATCAGTTGAAACATTTGTTTCTGAAGTTAAGCCAGATTAAATGACAGAAAAGTTTTAGTTGGGGAAAACTTTTTCCACCTCTGTCTTTTACAAATATATTTTCTTAAGCATTAAACGTTTAAATGAGATTTTCCTAATCAGGGCAGAACCAGACTGTATTTTGCCAACACTATTTAAAGAGTTAAATATATTTTTTGTTTTTATAATGTATGATTGAATATACTTTGATCAATCATGACTTTACTAAAGAATAAATTGAATTGGCATGGATGACTATTAGGAATAACATAGATGGGCAGGATATTCACTAGTTGCTGTCAATTCGGCCATATGAGAAACCACACCTTGGACTTAAAAGTACACTTTATTTTTTTAAACACACAAACATAATAGTTGAATTTTATGGGAAACTTTTAGCCTTCTGTGGCCCTTTATTTCTCAAAGTAATCACTGAAGAAAAATTAATTAATATTCAAGGGCAGAAATATAATATTTTTTGTGACTTTCAACCCTAAGAGCAAAACCCATTAGTAGCTATAGATTTTTCACTACAGCAATGTGCTAGTGTATAATCAATTTGTGTTTGTCTAACACTATATATCATGATGGTAAGTCTTGCTGGGTCTGTGCTTCTGTTTCCTATTACATCTTGTACCAGGCTATACTTTAAGTCTAAAAGATGAGGCACAAACTGGGATCTCAAGGTTATAAACACTCCTTTGTGTCTGACCTCAGTCACCTTCTTAGCAATCCTTCATCAATAAACTTTTATTTTAATCAATAGCTTCCCTCCAGGTATAAAAACTTAATCATTATAACTTCTAGTACTTTAAATGAATTAATGTTAATAATAAGCAATATATTTGCTTAGTATTTTCCATTCTTTTTACCTGTTATTTTCTTTTCTTTTCTTTCTCTCTTGATCTTTCTCTGTTGCTCTTTTTCTTATTTTTCTTCTTGTTATATTGTTAAGAATTCATTTTTTCTTGACTTATGAAGACTTTTAGGTATTGAAAAAGCCCAGAGGACTTAAGCCAAATAAACTAAGCTTTTAGAATATTAAAACAATCTTAAAATATTATGCACAAACCTGTACTTTAAACCCTGTGTTTACATTCACTGATCAAAATGTTTTTCTAAGGTTTTCAAAAATTTTATCTTGTTTAATTTTTTTTGTGTGACTACTAATCCATGAGGTTTTTGTTTTTGCTTTTATTTGGTATTATGCAAGAAAACAATACAATGTGTTGAAAATTTTTTACTACTTTGGAGTCAGAAGTTCTGACATTGTAAACTTGCAAATATCATTCAACATTCAGGTTCTTTGTCTCTCAAATTTGAATGACAATAATTTATTTTTTCTCTACCCCAACAATGCTTCATGAGGATAAAATAAGTCACTAATGGGGGAATGTCTTGTGCGCTATAAATCTTTCTTCAAACACAAAGCAAAGAGCTATGAAAAACAGGAACTATTTTTTCTTATGAGTCCTATGGACGTATTCTAGCAGGATTTTAAAAATCAACGTCTATCCCTCTTGGGATGGGATGCAATACAAACCACTTTCCTTTCTTTTTTATTTTATTTTATTTTAAAAATGTGGGGTACAAATGAGGGTCAGGTACATACGTGGCCACCATACTTATTTTTAAATTTAATTTTTTTATTTTATAGCTGAGGGATACAATTCAGGATTAGGTATACAAGTGGTCATTGTACAGGTAAAGTTGGGGCCTCCCTTTGGTCCCCACTTTGCCTGGTTCAGGTCAAGTACCCTTATTGATGTTATATCCCCTCCTTCCCCACCGGCAGCGTCCTGCTACTGCCAATCCCTTTCTTATAGTATTATGGTAAATATTCAGGGCCCAATTATGACTAAGAACATGTGGTACTCAGTTCTTTGTTTCTGTGATAGATTACTGAGTATTACAGACTCTAAATCTATCCAAGTTGCTGTGAAGTCCACGTCTGTCCTTCTTTATGGCTGTTTTTCTAAGGTTGTAGGTCATACTAAGCTAGGATTAAAAAAATAACGTTTACTCTGTCCTAGCAAAGTGGCAGAACTTCTTTTAACAATCTCATATGCCAGGATTTTGCCAAATAGGTGAGAAATATTACTAGAGAAGAAAGTTTGTCTGTCTTGTAAATACACTGAATCAATGTCAGGCTAGGCAGAAGCATGCTCTCTGTCTCGTTTCAGCCTAAGAAACCACCAAACTCTCTTCTTGTCTTTACCTACCATGACAAAAAGAAAATTTCAAAATAATGGAATAATTTTTTTCTGAGTCTGGGAATTAGAGAAGGAAAAAAATGGAACTCCATGAGGAAGTAGGCAAGCAAAAAGACTAAGGAAATCAAGATAAAAATTTTAAAAATGGAGAAAAAAGTGGGGAGAGTCCTTATGATTACACAGAGTGATTCAGTATAAACCGATTTATCAATGGAGGAAAACACCAAAGACCCCTGAACTCATAATATGTATTTAATAATGCAACAATAAGACTTACTAAAAATGAACTCTTCCCTGCTGCACATATAAAGGCATAACCAGGAGGTCACAAAATTTGCACTGAAATCATGAAGCCTCCAATCTTTTTCTCTTTTTATCAGTGGGTCAATGAATTACATAATATGTATTTTAGTCAGTCAATTTACTAATATATTGCAAATCAAATTTATATTTATATCATTGAAGGTGTTGCTTACTATTTATTAAATACCTATTAGGTACTAGGTAGTGAACTGAGTAAATAAATTACAGTAGACATTAAACAGTGGTTTTGGTTAAAAAAAGATGAAATGCATTTTATACAAACGAGTAAGAAAAAAATAATCAAGATATGGTATAATAAAGAGCACTCCACTCTTTCACCACAACTATCTCCACTACACACACACACACACACACACACACACACACACACACACACGCATATGCACACACACACACAAACACACAACATTTTCACATTTTGAAATCTGAGATTTAAAATATTTACTGTGTATCCTAACTGGTCAACTAATATATTCTTTTTGCTTAGAGAAAAAATTAATAGGTATTAAAATGCAGTGTATGTACAAAAGTAAAAAAGAACTAGAACTAGATACTTAAAATATCTTGTCAAAGAACAAAGTGAGAGAAATCACTCTACCCGATTTTAAGATCAATTATGTAACTGCTATAATCAAGACTGGGTGTTATTGGTGAAAGGAGTATCTCATTGATCAATGGAGCAAAACAGAACCAAGAAATACCCCGTACAATACAGACAATTGATTTTTGACAAATATACAGAAGATATTCAATAATGAAAAGTCAGTACTTTCAACAAATGATGCCAGAACACTGGATATCCATAGGCAAAAATAAAATTGTGAACCTCAACCCAAGTCTCCTATCTTCTACAAAAATTAAATGAAACTGGGACGTGGACTTAATGTAAAATGTGAAGCTCTCAAACTGTTAGAAAACATAAGATAAAATCTTTAGAAACTAAGATATGGTTAAGAATTCTTAGACATGACAGTACAAGCATGATCCACAAAAGAAAACAAATTGCATTTCAACAAGATTTAAAATTTTGCTCTAAAAAAGGCCTTGTTAAAGGATAAAAAGTCAATCTATAGACTAAAAAGAAAATATTTGCAAATCCCAAATCTAAATAAGACTTTTATCTAGAATATACAAATAACTCTCAAAACTCAATAGTAAAAACCAAGCACTCTAATTGGAAAATAGGCAAGAAGCATTTTAGCAAAAGAGAATATACAGATGAAAAATAAGTCATGAAAAGATGCTTAGCATCATTAGTCATTTGGGAAATGCAAATCAAAACCACAGTGAGATACCACTTCACAACCATAAGAATGCCTATAATAAAAAAAGACAATAGCAAATGTTAATGTGGATGTGGAGAAATCAGAAAACTTATTCATTGCTGGTGGGAATATAACATGGTACGATCACTTTGGAAGACAGTGTGGCAGTTTCTCACAAAACTAAATAAACCCTTACCAGATAATCAGCTGTTACTCTTCTTAGCATTTACCCAAATGAGTTGCAAACTTATGTCCACACAAAAAACCGCACACAGATGTTTATAGAAACTTTACTGCCAACACTTGGAAGCTACTTTATTTTTTACTTAGCATTTACCCAAATGAGTTGCAAACTTATGTCCACACAAAAAACTGCACACAGATGTTTATAGAAACTTTATTGCCAACACTTGGAAGCCCTTCAATGAGCGAAAGGATAAATAAATAGCAGTACGTCATAAAATAGAATATTATTCAGTGTTAAAAAAATGAGCTACCAAGCCATGGAGAGACATGGAGGAAACTTAAATGCATATTGCTAAGTGAAGAAAGCCAATTTGAAAAGGCTACATAATGTAAGGTTTTAACCGTATAGTATTCCGGAAAAGACAAAACCATGGAGACACAGAAAAGATCAGTGCTTGTCAGGGATTAGTAGGAAGGGAAGAATGGATAGTGAGAAATCAGAGAATTTTTAGGCAGTGAAACAACTTCATATGATAATAAAATGGTAGATATATACTTGTTAAAATTCATAGAATGTACAAAACTTCGTGGGAACCCTAATGTAAACAATTAACTTTATTAATAGTAATGTATTAATGTTGGCTTGTAAATTATAACAAATATACCCCACTAATGCAAGACATTAATAACAGGGGGAACTGTGTAGGGGCAGGGAGAGGAGGGGTTATACAAGGGGGGGATCCAAAAAAGTGGAGTTTATTTATTAAAAAATCGTGTATCTTTCTTACATGTTTAAACTTGTCACCTTCAAAGTACTCTCTGTCTGAGACAATATACCCATAAAGATGCCTTTTTCCACTGCTCAAAACAGTATTTGGACTCAACAATTTTGATGCTCTTTAGTGCTTCTACCATTTAAAATTTTTTAAAATTTTTTTATAGATATGTGGAGTAGAGGTGATGATTAACTAGGTGAAGATTAACAAGTGGGGATTAATAAGTAGGTTGCATGCAGGTGAAGTCCAGGTTTCTAAGCGGCCCTCACTCCCCCGGGTAGTGGAGCAGGTCCCCTTTGTGTTGTCACGTGCCTCCCACCTCCCTCCCCTAGTAGTGCCAAGCAACTGTGGATCCCTCCCTTGTGTTAATGCAACTAATGTTCAGGGACCGTTTATGAGTGAGAACATGTGGTATTCAGTTCTTTGTTTCCGTGACAGTTCACTTAGTATGATGGTCTTTAACTCCATCCAACTTGCTGCAAAGTCCATGATTTTGTTCTTTTTTATTGTTGCATAATACTCCGTCTTGTATACATACCACAGTTTCTTTATTCAGTCCCCTTTTGATGGCAGTAACGTTGCTTCCGTGTTTCTGTTATTGTCTGTTATTTCTGTGTGGAAATAAACGTGCGTGTGCAGGTGTCTTTTTTTGCAGAATGATTTGTGTTCCTCCAGGTATATTCCCAGGAGAGGGATTACTGGAGCATATGGAAGGTCAGTTTTTAGTTCTTTTAGGAAACATCACACTGTTTTCCATGGAGGTTGAATTAGGTTGCACTCCCACCAACAGTGCAGAAGCATTCCCTTTTCTCTGCACCCGTGTCAGCATCTGTTGTTTTTTGACTTATTAATACTAGTCATCCTTACAGGAGCTACGTGGTATCTCATTGTAATTTTGATTTGCACTTCTCTGATGATTAATGAAGCTGAGTAGGTTTTCATGTGTCATTGGTTGCTTGTGTGGCTTCTTTGAGAAGTGTCTGCTCATGTCTTTTGCCCACTTTTTAATAGTTGTTTGTTCATTGTTGCTGTTTTCTTTTCATTTCATTTAAGTTTCTTGTAGATCCTGGATGTTAGGCCTTTGTCAGATGCATAACTTACAAATATTTTTTCCCACCTGTGAGTTGTCTCTTTACTTTCTTGATGGTTTCTTTTGCTGTGCAAAAGCTTTGCAGTTTGATGAGGTCCACCTGTCTATCTTAGCTTTTATGGCATTCGCTTTTGGGTATTTGATCAAGAATTCATTGCCTACTCCATTGTACAAAAGGGTGGTTCCTACATTTTGTTCTAGGATTCTTATAATTTGAGGTTTTATGTTTAGGTCTTTGACCCACTTAGAGTTGATTTTCATATATAGTGATAGATAGGGGTCCAGTTTTATTCTTCTGCATGTCTTCAGTCAGTTTTCACAGCACCATTTGCTAACTATGGTCTCCATTCCCCAGTGTGTATTATTGGTTGCTTTGTCAAAGATGAGTTGGTTGAGAGTCTGTGTTTTTGCTTCCAGAATCTCTGTCCTCTTCCATTGGTCTATGTGCCTATTCCTGTACAAATATCAGGCTGTTTTGTTTATGGTAGCCTTGTAATAAAGTTCACAGTGTGGAGTGTGATACCTCCTGTTTTATTCCTTTTGCTGAGGATTGTTTTGGCTATTCATGCTCTTTTTTGTTTCCATATGAATTTCTGTATTGTCATTTCCAAGTCTGAGAAAACTGATGTTGGTAGTTTGATGGGTGTAGCATTGAATCTGTAGGTTGCCTTGGGTTGGATGGACATCTTAACAGTATTGATTCCTCTAATCCATGAGCATGGAACATTTTTCCATTTGTTTGTGTTATCCTTGATTTCTTTGAGCAATGTATTGAAGTTCTCATTTAAAGTCTTTCCCTTCTATGGTTAGGTGGATACCAAAGTATTTTATTTTTATTTATTTATTTATTTATTTGTGGTTATTGTGAATAGGATTGTGCTTTTTATTTGGTTCTCTGCCTGCTTGTGACTGATGCATAGAAATGCAGCCTCCTTTTGCACATTGATTTTGTAACTGGAGACTTTAATATAGTCATTTGTTTATTAGTGTGAGGAGGCTTTTGACAGATTCCCTAGGGTTTGTGACATCTGTCACCCCATTGATCGCTAGGGTTATTTCTGCCATTTTTTTGTTTCATCTCTTCTGCATTGAGAATATGTTTCCTATGAAGACTTTTTTTTATCCGAGAAAGAAAAAGAAAAAAAATCACTTGGGGGAAAGATTGGGTTGATAGGGAGAATGGAGCACAGGGATCATACTGGTTTTGGTCAAAAACTGATCACTCAGCACAGTGTGGGCAGGTTACCTTGTCATGGTGGAAGAATCAGTAACCTGTTTGCCACAATGTGGGCTTTTCTTCCCCACAAATCATGGTGCAACCTTCTCTAAACTTCTATATAAAAACTTTGGTTGATCATTTTAGCCCAAGGAATAAATTCTTGAGTGTACTATAAGGGGTCCACCATCCAAAAGATAATTCTGTCTTTTTAGGGGGATACTCCCTCATTTGAGAACCTTTTTTTACTTCTTACTTTAGAGAAAGAGTCTATTAAGTTTTTAAAGACACTAAATGTTATCAAAGAAAATAAAAATAAAACACAATCATATGCACTCACACAAAAATACCACTTCACAACCACTAGACTGGCTATACTTGAAGGACAAATTACATGTATTTGTGAAAATTTAGAAAAACTAAAAGTCTCAGGCAATGAAAGTCTGTTACTCAGTTCAAGTTGCTATAACAAAATACCATTAACTGGTTGGTTTAAACAACAAACATTTATTTCTCATAGTTTTGGAGGTTAGAAATTTGACATCAGTGTATTAGCAGGGTCAGGTTCTTAGTGAGAACCTGCTTCTTGATGTATAGACAGCAGCCTTCTTGCTTTGTCCCAAAAAGGTGAAAAAAAGAGTTAGCTAGCTCTCTGGACTCTTCTTATATGGCTATAATCCCATTCATGAGTACTCCAACCTCAGAATTTAATTGCCCCTCATAGACCTCACTTCCAAATATCATCACATCTGGATTAGGATTTTAACATATGGATTTTAGGAGAGCACAGTTAATCCACTGCACTGGTGAAAATGGAAAATAACACAACTGCTTTTGAAAAAAGTTCTGCAGATCATTAAAAGTTAAATTTAGTTACTACATTACCCATAAATGCCACTACTTTTACACATTCAAGAGAAATAAAAATATATGTTTACACAAAAACTTGCACACAAATGTTCAGATCAGCATTATTCATAATAACCCCAAGGTGGAATATTCTAACTATTTATCAGTTGAGAATGGATAAATGAGACATGATGTAGTCTTACAATTGAATATTCTTTGTAAAAATAAATAATTTTTTAATAAAAAGAAATGAAATACGAACAAAAGCTGCAATGCACATCAACCTTGAAAAATTTTAAGTGAAAGAATCCACACAAAATACCACATAATGTGTGCTTCCATTAATATTAAATATCCATAATAACCAAATCTATGGAAACAGAACAGAGAATAACAGTTGTCTGAGACTGGGCAAGAGTGTAAATGGAAAATGACTGATAATGGGTATGTCATTTCTTACTGAGTTAATGGAATATTGCTAAAATGAGGTTGCAATGATGGCTTCACAACTCCATAAATATACACAACTCTGTGGATTTTATGGCATATAAATTATATTTTAATTAAAAAAATAGGCAAAAGACCCATAAAAGCCAGTACAGTATTGGAGAAGAAAAAGCGAGAGGACTGATACTACTAGACTTTAAAACTTACTAAAAGTCTACAGTAATCAAGACAGTATGGTATTGGCAAAGGAATCATATGTGAATGGAACAGAAAAAAGAGTCCAGAAATAAAACCACATAATATAGTCATTTAATCTTTACCAAAGGAGCAAAGTCAGTACAATGGAGAAAAAGATAGTCCTTCCACAAAAGGTGCTGGAATAAATGTATAGTCACATGCTAAATAAATAAATTAATTGATAAACCTCAACACAGACTTTACTATCTTTAACAAAAAACTCAAAGTGATTCATAGATCTGTCTCTAAATGCCTATATATGACATTTCTAAAAGATAACACAGAAGAAAATCTAGACAATCTTAGATTTGGTCATGACTTTTTACATACAATACCAAAGGCACAGCCTATGAAAAAAAAATTGATAATTTAGACTTATGAATACACACAACACAACATAGAACAACCTAAATGGATCTCAAGGGTATTATACACATTTAAAAAAGTCAATCTCAAAGGTTACGTATGTTTGATTCTAATTATAAAATATTCTTGAAATGACTCTCTTTCTCTTTCTGTGTGTGTGTGTGTACACACACATACATAAAATCTGTCATCTATCTATCTACTACCTATCTAATTATCTATCTATCATCTATCTGTATAGACACATTAAGTCAATTAGTGTGCATTAAAGTCAGGGGTAAGGAGAGTAAGTGTGGCTATAAAGAGCTAGCATATGATGACTTTAGTAGTGATAAAATAGTTTTGTATCTTGATTGAGTTAGTGGTTACAAAACTAATCTATCCAAGTGATTAAATGGCATAGAACTATACACATTTTCTGGTTGTGATATTGCACAATAAGTAGATAAAATGTAACCTTGGGGAAAATTGGATGAATGACATGAGATCTCTTTATACCAACCTTTTGTGAATCTATAACTATTTCAAAATAAAAAGTTAAAGGAATATACTGTTATAGACATATTAGAATTCAATTGAGACTTTCTTTCTAAAATAATTTAAATTATGAAAATCATTTAAAAAATTACTGGAAAGTGATAAGAAATGCTTCAAAGTATGCGATGTGAGGAAATAAATTATTATTGATTTTTTAAAGATAAAATGCTTGCTGCTCCTAGGATAAATCCTATATAGATGAGGTTGCAATTATGTGAATTATTCTGAGATTTTCTTTTAAGTAAAAGGCCACTGTTTGGACAGTCAACACAAGATGGTGATGGCACAGGTGGATTCGTGAGACTCTCCAAATGGACGAGAGAAAATCTACACAAATGAAGAAAAATCAAAAGAATATGGGTCTCTCCCAGACCCCTGGGAGGGCAGACACTGAGGAAACTGACTTCGGAATGCAAACAATGAAGAGCCCCCAGAATGACCTGTCTCAAACTACACACCTAGATATCAAGACATTAATGGAGAGATTAAAAAGAATTGAGGAGACTCAAGAAGAAACTAGAAAGGAGCTGATATCTGAGATAACAGTAATAAAGAATACTGTGAATGAAATAAATAACAAACTGATAAGCATGGAAAGCAGAATTACCCAAGCAGAAGAAAGAATCTCAGAGCTTGAGGACCAAAATATAGAACTAACCCAAACTCTCAGAAACACAGAAAACAAGCTCAAAAAGACAGGAAAAAACCTTCAAGAGATGAGCGATTACTTCAAGAGACCACACCTAAGAGTAATTGGCCTTCCTGAGGCAGAAAGAGAGACAGAGACCACACTGGAACAAACCTTCCATGAGATCATTCAAGAAAACTTCCCTTATCTAATCAAGGATGCAAAAATTCAAACACAAGAGATTGAGAGAACCCCTGCAAGACAATAAATGAGAAGACCAACTCCTAGATACATAATAATTCACCTAAATAAAGTAGGTATAAAAGAAAAAATCCTAAAGGCAGCAAGAGAAAAAGGCCAGATCACCTAACATGGAAAACCAATTAGAATAGCAGCAGATTTATCTACAGAAACCCTGCAGGCTAGGAGAGCTTGGAGCCCTATCTTCAAGACCTAAAAGATAAACAATTTCAACCAAGAAAAACCTACCCAGCCAAGTTAAGTTTCATCAGTGAGGGAGAATTCAAATCTTTCCCAGATATCCATTTCCTAAGAACTTATGCTGCCACCAGACCACCTCTACATGAAACACTTAAGAAAGTACTAAACACAGAAGAAAAGGAAAAAAGAACAATGTTCTTCACAAGAGTACAGGAAAAAGAATAAAATACACATGAACCAACCCTAAAACCAAAAGAAAGACAATAAACCAAGTGGAAGAACAACTGTATAAGAACTCTATGATAGGGATGAACTCTTACATTTCAATAATTAGTCTGAACATGAATGGACTAAATGCACCACTGAAAAGACATAGAATGGCAAAATGAATAAAATATCACCAGGCAACAATATACTGGCTTCAAGAGACCCATATCACTAGAAAGGACATGCACAGACTCAAAGTAAGAGGATGGGAAACAAATTTTCAGGCAAATGGAACACAAAAGAAAGGAGGAGTCATGATCCTAATTTCAGACAAAATACCATTTAAGCTATCAAAAATTTAAAAAGATACAGAGGGCCACTACATAATGATAAAAGGTTCACTCCATCAACAAGAAATATCCTAAACATATATGCACCTAACATAGGTGTACCAACTTTATAAAGCAACTTCTAGGAAAACTAAAGAAAGATACTGACTCTAGCACCATTATAACTGGGGACTTTAATACCCCACTCACAACCCTAGACAGATCATCAGGACAAAAAATCAGCAAGGGGATCCGGAACC